>NW_028153572.1:180000-267186 GCF_964211835.1 Anser anser | reverse complement strand
GCTCCCACCCTCTTATTTTGGCCTTCCGCCCTAATATTAGGCCTAACCCCTAAGAACCTTGACCCCTAACGCTATGGCAACCACGGATCTAACCCTAACCACTACCCCAACAAACCCTAGAAACCCTAACCCTAAAAACCCTTACAGCCCTAACCCGATAAAATTTACCACACTAAACCCCTGAAGACTGTTCTGGGGGGTCCACATTCAATTCTGGAATTTCACACTTCCGTTTAAGTGTTCTGCCCCCCCAATATGGGGGTTCGCCCACCCAATTTTGGGGGTTCCTCCCCTAATTGGGGGGACAACCAATTTTGGGGGGGACACAACCAATTTGGGGGGGGACACAACCAATTTGGGGGGGACACAACCGATTTTAGAGTCCCCCACCCTCCTTTTTTGGGTTCCCCCCTAATATTAAAAGCTCTTCCGCCCAATTTTGGGGGACCCCACAATTTTGACGTTTCTTCCCCTAAATTGGGGCTTCGACCCTTCAATTTTGGGGGGGGCTCCCCCCTTAGTTTGGCCTTCCACCCTAATATTGGGCCTTACCCCTAAGAACCCTACCCCTAACACTACGGCTCCCACGGATCTAACCCTAACCCCTACCCCAAAAAACCCTAGAAACCCTAACCCTAAAAACCCTTACAGTCCTAACCCGATAAAATTAACCACACTAGACCTACGCCTAAAAGCCCTAACCCTAAAAATTAAGACCCTCTAAACCCTAACCCAAAACGTAAAGATTCTCAAAGCCCTAACGCTGGAGACCCTAACCTTAAAAAAAAAAAATAAGACCTTAAAACCCTAACCCTAAATACCTGACCATAACTAAAACCCTAAGACCCTACCCCTAAAAACCCTATCAACACTAAAACCACAAAATACTTTAAAACCTTAACACACTAACCCCCAAACCCTAACCCTTATAACTCCAACCCTAACAACCTTAAAATCCTAACCCTAAACCCTGGAAACCCTAACCCTGAAACCCAACCCTAGTGCCTTAGCCCTGAAACCTTAAAACCCTAACACCTTATTAGAAACACTCTGTAACCAATACCATAGGCTCAGGCAAGTATCTCAGTGAGGTAGCATTTTTATTCACGATTGCAATGGCAGGCGTCCCACAAGCCACCTACTAGTTCCATAACACAGTTTATATAATTTTTTTTTTCCTCTCGGTGACCAGGACCCTCCCCAGTTTCCCCATTGACTGGGTAATCCATGTTCACAATCTATCCAGTGCTTCACAGAAAATACACAGCTGCTGGCCTGTTACTAGTCAATTTTATTTTTTTCTTGACTGTTTTCCTCTTTGAGGTGGTAATGTTTCTTACACCGTGATTTCCACCCAATTGCTCTAAGGATTCTGGTTGTCTGCATTTTACAAGGTTGTCTGTTAAGCTTTCTTATCACTGCAAGCATATATCAATACCACCTTCCCTCCCTCTAAACGATGTAACTCTGTGCAAAAACATTTTTATTCCCACAACCTTGATCCCCTTACCCTAAAATCCTTATTCTCTTTAACCCTAACAACTCTAACCACAACCCTAACCCTTCATATCAACCCCCCGACGCTAATGACACTGACTAATGATCCAAACCCCAAACCCCAGGCAACCAACAAAGAAACAGACACAAAGCTGGAAACTACAAAAAAGGCAAAACCCTGGATACAGACCCCAAATCACAAACACGCTACCAAAATGCTACAGAAAAGCCCCAGACGCAGGCCCCAAGCACTACAGCTAGGCCCCAGAAGCTCTAGACACATCCCAAAGCCAAAATGCAATCCCCAAACACTACAGAAAAGCCCCCAAACACCAGACACAGGCTGCAGAAGTCTACAAGCAGTCCCAAGCCACACCCGGATGCAGACCCCAACTGTCCACAAGCAGCTCCCAACCCACCCCCCCCATGAACTGGACCCCCCACCACCACCACCCAGATGCATGCCCCAGGCCTCAGCCCCAGCCCCCACACCCCAGACTCAGGCCCCAAAGGTGTACAACCAGCTCCCAACTGCCCCCCTCAAAGGGAGGCCCCAAAGCCTGCCAGAGGACCCTAGAGCGTACAAGCAGCTCCCAACCCCCCCGGCACAGGCCCCAACCCCCCCCCAGACACAGGCCCCAAAGGTGTACAAGCAACTCCCCATCCTCCCCAGAGGCACGCCCCAAAGGTGTACAAACAGCCCCAACCCCCCAAGACCCAGACCCCTACAGCGTAGAAGCAGCTCCCAACCCCATGCCCCCAAGGCACATGCCCCAACCCCTCCCCCAAGGCAGGCCCTAACAGTGTACAAGCAGCTCCCACCCCCCCCCAGACGCAGGCCCCAAAGGTGTACAAGCAGGCCCCTACAGTATACAAGCAGCTCACAACCACCCCCCGAAAGGCAGGCCCCAACCCCCTCCAGATGCAAGCCCGAAAGGTTAAAACCAGCTCCAACCCCCCAACCCCCCCCGCCCCGCGCAGACGCAGGCCCCAAAGGTGTACAAGCAGTTCCCAACCCCTCCAAGGCAGGCCCCAAAAGTGTACAGGCAGGCCCCTACAGTGTAGAAACGCTCCAACCCCCCCCCTTCCACCTCGAGGGAGGCCCTCCCCCCCCAGTATACACGAAGCTCCCAACCCCCTCTCAGAGGAATGCCTAAAAAAGTATACAAGCAGCTCCTAACACCCCCACCTCCCCCCCCCCCAAAAGAGGCAGTCCCCAAAGGTGTACAAGCAGGCCCTCAAATCCCTTAGGTGTACAAGCAGGCCCTTCAAATCCCTTAGCCCCTGCGCCAGCTTTATTGGCGAGCAGCGAGGCTGGGGGGGGAGGGGGGCAAGACAGCCTTAAATAAAATACAAATATAAAAAGTGTTATAAATGGCTGTTATAAATCCAAATAGGATTACAATCAAAGTTTACAATTTATTAAACGAATAGAGGCAAGCAAGCAGCGCTGGGTGCGCCGGGAGTCTCTGCTCCCCCAGGACGCACACCTGTTACGTAAGGCGGCTGGTTTTGATGCTCCCAGGCTAATACATATTCATTACTACTTCGAGAAGAGGCAGGGTTATTAGAATTGGTTTCCGGAATCCGAAACCCCTCCCAGGGGCGCCTGCGTACCAGTCTCTGGTGGTCTCTCGGGGCTTGCTCGGGCTCAATGCTGGTTGTCTTCCTCTCAGGCTTTTGTCCTTCAATTGTCCTTCAGCTCCCCCTTCCTCCTCGTTTGGGAGCCTCTGCGCCGGATTTCAGAAACTCTAGCAACATCCCCTGCAGTAGTCAGCATTTTTCCCTAAAAACCCCTTTGTTCTCTTATCACCTAGACCCGGGCCTCGATGTTAACCCTTCAAATCCCTTAGTGACACGAATTGCTGGACCATTCCTTACAAAAGGAAGGATAAAATATGTAGAGGAGCAATGGCACACGCGAAAGCCCAGCGCCGCGGGCAGAGGCAGCGAAGGTTGACGGCAGAACAGTGCTCGGTTTGAACACGGAGAGGGAAAGCGAGGGGAAGGTGGCCGAAGCCGGCCGCAGTCTCTGAGCTCTCCTCCTCCTGATTGTTTTCTCTCAAAGCCATTTCTGTCTGTGTGCGGGCACCCGGAGCCGGCAGAAGTCCCCGTGAAGTCCTTCGGCAGGACGGAGGGCTGCGTGGGCTCCAGTGAGAGAGGGAGTTAGGAGAATCTTATCAAGTAGAGATAGAGCGCTGACAGCGTTAAACTAGGATGCTACTTAGCGTCTTTGCTAACTATGGTGCATTGTGCCAATTAACTAAAGCAAGAAGCCTTGGGCCCCTTACCAAGGTCAGTCTCCTAATAAGAGAGTGAGCCTGTCTTAAGAAACTGGGAGAAACTGGTCCTGCAGGTGGACAAGAGCCAAGGAGCAACTGAGTCTGTGCAAAGACAAGAGGTCAACTAGCGGTGACGAGGAAGAGTCATCAATCTTCATGCCCACGACCTCCCGTGCTGCCCAGCGCTGAATAAACATACCTACTTTACAATCTCACTGATTGTGGAGTCCCTTTTCCGCAAGTCACTAGCAGCGGTTTCTTCCGCAGAGGTTTTCCCAGAGCCGCTTCAAAGCTTCCCTCGCGGAGCTGGGGCGTCGCAGGGGGTCGTCAAAGCACGCACGCGCACACACACACACACGCACACACACACACACAGGCGTTGTTGTCCAAACAGAAAGTATTTACAACAAATTCGACAAGCGGTTTTCCTCTGCCAGCAGCAAATGCCTGAGGGCCCCTACAGCTTCACAAATCATAGCACAAAGAGCCTAAAGTTCCTCTAAAATTTAGGGAAATGATTCAAAATAGATCTGCTAGGGGAAAACGATCACTGGCGGCAGGGTACACAATACACGCGAGTCTCAGCTCTCCTCCGCAGGGTCAGTGCCCACGCCCAAGTGCGACGCTGATGGCACCCGAACATTTGCTGTAGCAGGCAGCAGAGCCAGCAGCTCAGGGGAGCAATTTTAAAAACCAGGAGGCACTTAAACCGACCCTTAATTGACCCAGTTACTGCAGGAGAGTCCCGACTACTCGCCCTGGAGTCCTACTGTCACCAGCAAAAAGCACCAACCAAAGCTTGGGGGAACTTTGGTACAGCACAAGAGAAGGGAGTGGGGGTAGCGTAGCCGTATCGCAGAGCTGCTGCTTTTCACACCATTTTATCATCCCTGATAATTGAAAGTAAGGCCGGGTGGGCTGACCCCACCACCACCACTCCTGGCAGCATGTTTGGTCCACAACGCTAGAATAATTATTTTGCTCCCTCCCGCCCCTACAGCTTCATCATCTGAAAAGATTACAGTCAAAACAATGGCATACACAAATAAAAGTCAAGAGTTGACATAGTAACTCCGGGATTTGGGTATCAACTGTCCGAGAAATCAGAACACCCAGGCTTCACAATGTGCCCAACATCGAGCTGTGCCAAGGGGGGGCGGAAGGAAGAAGCTTTCCGTTTAAGCCTTCAGAGCATCGCTCCATCACTACGTCAATTCACAGCCACCACAGCGTGCCGATGGACATCTTTCTGTGCCAAAAGAAACAAGTGCTTTGTCCTCTTGATATCAAAGGTAGCCACCTATAGTTACGGAACCATGCACAAGACCTTAACTCTGACCAGCAGGAAAACTTAGGACAACTGAGTGCAGATCCTGCCAATTTCTACCAGTTCCAACTGTGCTTTAAGTCTCATTGCAAAGCCTCAGTTAGAAAAAGGATCACCTCAGGGTATCCAACAAGAAGAAGAGTTGTTTTCTTTTTTTTTTTTTTTTTCAATATACCATAGGACTATGCAGTTCAATCATCAATCATCTTGGAAAGCTCAAGGAGGAGGTCATCCTCATCCTTCCCTGGGTCCAAGTCGAGCTCGGCTTCCAGTATGCCGTCTGAGAGTTCCCAAAGTAGCATCTCTAAATCCTCGTCTACAGATACGGGCGCGTTGCCTGTGGAACTCAGCCGGCGTGTCCTTGCTTCTTCTAGCTGGGAAGAAGCTGAAGTCGAGCTTGAGAACTCCATTGGCTCCACGGATTCTGCCTGGCTTCCAAGATGTGCTTCAGGTCTTGGCAGAGCAAGGAAGAGAACAATCAGTATATGCCATTTCTTAACGGGAAATCCCTTTTCTGCAAACCGGCTCTTAAAACCGTAGCCAACCCCTCCTGCACTTCAATCTTACCCAGGGATTGTTATTCAGTTAACCCAGGGCTACATTTAGAGCCCAATATATTAGCAGGTACATTTTTCAGTTTGGGGGTTTCTCTGTGAAGCCAGAGCACCCGGAGCCTAGCAAAGATGGGAAACCAACATGGCCTCCCGGAAGCCCAGTGTCCGAGAACTACATCTCCCGGCATGCTCTGGGAAAACAATATGGACTCCCGGAAACCCGGTGGCCAAGAACTACATTTCCCAGCACTCCCCAGAAAATTGAGCCTCGCAGCGTGCCGTAGGACGCCATTTTTTGCTCTGTTACATTACAGGTTTCGTGTTTATGGAGGGTTTTCCCGCCGTTTTGGGGGGTTTCCCCTCAATTTTGGGTTTTCAGCTCTCCATTTCAGAGTTCTTCCCCGCAATTTTGGGGTTCCTTCCCCTAATTTGGTGCTTCGCCCCCCGCCCACTTTTGGGGTTCCCCCTCCATTTTGGGGATTCCCCCCAATTCCAAGCCCCCCACAATTTTGGAGGCCCCCACCATCCTTTCTTGGCCTGCCACCCTAATATTAAGGTTCTTTCCCCCAGTGTTGGGGTTCTCACCACATGTTTGAGGTTCCTTCCCTTAATTTGGGGCTTAGCTCCCCGGGATCTGGGGCTTTAACCCCAATTTTGGGGGTCCCCCCCAAGTTTGGGGATTCCTCCCCAGGTCTGGGGGGGGTCCACATTCAATTCTGGAATTTCACACTTCCATTTAAGTCTTCTTCCCCCCAATTTGGGGGTTCACCCACCCAATTTTGGGGGTTCCTCCCCTAATTTGGGGGGACCCGACCAATTTTGGGGGTCCCCCCCAATTGTAGAGTCCCCCACCCTCCTTTTTTGGGTTCCCCCCTAATATTAAAGAGTTCTTCCGCCCAATTTTGGGGGACCCCACAATTTTGACGTTCCTTCCCCTAACTTGGGGCTTCAACCCTTCGATTTTGGGGGGGGCTCCCACCCTCTTATTTTGGCCTTCCGCCCTAATATTAGGCCTAACCCCTAAGAACCTTGACCCCTAACGCTATGGCAACCACGGATCTAACCCTAACCCCTACCCCAACAAACCCTAGAAACCCTAACCCTAAAAACCCTTGCAGCCCTAACCCGATAAAATTTACCACACTAAACCCCTGAAGACTGTTCTGGGGGGTCCACATTCAATTCTGGAATTTCACACTTCCATTTAAGTGTTCTGCCCCCCCAATATGAGGGTTCGCCCACCCAATTTTGGGGGTTCCTCCCCTAATTGGGGGGGACACAACCAATTTTGGGGGGGACACAATCAATTTTGGGGGGGACACAACCAATTTTAGAGTCCCCCACCCTCCTTTTTTGGGTTTCCCCCAATATTAAGAGCTCTTCCGCTCAATTTTGGGGGACCCCACAATTTTGACGTTCCTTCCCCCAACTTGGGGCTTCAACCCTTCAATTTTGGGGGGGGGCTCCCACCCTCTTATTTTGGCCTTCCGCCCTAATATTAGGCCTAACCCCTAAGAACCTTGACCCCTAAGCCTATGGCAACCACGGATCTAACCCTAACCCCTACCCCAACAAACCCTAGAAACCCTAACCCTAAAAACCCTTACAGCCCTAACCCGATAAAATTTACCACACTAAACCCCTGAAGACTGTTCTGGGGGGTCCACATCCAATTCTGGAATTTCACACTTCCATTTAAGTCTTCTTCCCCCCAATTTGGGGGTTCGCCCACCCAATTTTTGGGGGTTCCTCCCCTAATTTGGGGGGGACACAACCAATTTTAGAGTCCTCCACCCTCCTTTTTTGGGTTCCCCCCTATATTAAAAGTTCTTCCGCCCAATTTTGGGGGACCCCACAATTTTGACGTTCCTTCCCCTAACTTGGGGCTTCAACCCTTCAATTTTGGGGGGGGCTCCCACCCTCTTATTTTGGCCTTCCGCCCTAATATTAGGCCTAACCCCTAAGAACCTTGACCCCTAACGCTATGGCAACCACGGATCTAACCCTAACCACTACCCCAACAAACCCTAGAAACCCTAACCCTAAAAACCCTTACAGCCCTAACCCGATAAAATTTACCACACTAAACCCCTGAAGACTGTTCTGGGGGGTCCACATTCAATTCTGGAATTTCACACTTCCATTTAAGTGTTCTGCCCCCCCAATATGGGGGTTCGCCCACCCAATTTTGGGGGTTCCTCCCCTAATTGGGGGGACAACCAATTTTGGGGGGGACACAACCAATTTGGGGGGGGACACAACCAATTTGGGGGGGACACAACCGATTTTAGAGTCCCCCACCCTCCTTTTTTGGGTTCCCCCCTAATATTAAAAGCTCTTCCGCCCAATTTTGGGGGACCCCACAATTTTGACGTTTCTTCCCCTAAATTGGGGCTTCGACCCTTCAATTTTGGGGGGGGCTCCCCCCTTAGTTTGGCCTTCCACCCTAATATTGGGCCTTACCCCTAAGAACCCTACCCCTAACACTACGGCTCCCACGGATCTAACCCTAACCCCTACCCCAAAAAACCCTAGAAACCCTAACCCTAAAAACCCTTACAGTCCTAACCCGATAAAATTAACCACACTAGACCTACGCCTAAAAGCCCTAACCCTAAAAATTAAGACCCTCTAAACCCTAACCCAAAACGTAAAGATTCTCAAAGCCCTAACGCTGGAGACCCTAACCTTAAAAAAAAAAAATAAGACCTTAAAACCCTAACCCTAAATACCTGACCATAACTAAAACCCTAAGACCCTACCCCTAAAAACCCTATCAACACTAAAACCACAAAATACTTTAAAACCTTAACACACTAACCCCCAAACCCTAACCCTTATAACTCCAACCCTAACAACCTTAAAATCCTAACCCTAAACCCTGGAAACCCTAACCCTGAAACCCAACCCTAGTGCCTTAGCCCTGAAACCTTAAAACCCTAACACCTTATTAGAAACACTCTGTAACCAATACCATAGGCTCAGGCAAGTATCTCAGTGAGGTAGCATTTTTATTCACGATTGCAATGGCAGGCGTCCCACAAGCCACCTACCAGTTCCATAACACAGTTTATATAATTTTTTTTTTCCTCTCGGTGACCAGGACCCTCCCCAGTTTCCCCATTGACTGGGTAATCCATGTTCACAATCTATCCAGTGCTTCACAGAAAATACACAGCTGCTGGCCTGTTACTAGTCAATTTTATTTTTTTCTTGACTGTTTTCCTCTTTGAGGTGGTAATGTTTCTTACACCGTGATTTCCACCCAATTGCTCTAAGGATTCTGGTTGTCTGCATTTTACAAGGTTGTCTGTTAAGCTTTCTTATCACTGCAAGCATATATCAATACCACCTTCCCTCCCTCTAAACGATGTAACTCTGTGCAAAAACATTTTTATTCCCACAACCTTGATCCCCTTACCCTAAAATCCTTATTCTCTTTAACCCTAACAACTCTAACCACAACCCTAACCCTTCATATCAACCCCCCGACGCTAATGACACTGACTAATGATCCAAACCCCAAACCCCAGGCAACCAACAAAGAAACAGACACAAAGCTGGAAACTACAAAAAAGGCAAAACCCTGGATACAGACCCCAAATCACAAACACGCTACCAAAATGCTACAGAAAAGCCCCAGACGCAGGCCCCAAGCACTACAGCTAGGCCCCAGAAGCTCTAGACACATCCCAAAGCCAAAATGCAATCCCCAAACACTACAGAAAAGCCCCCAAACACCAGACACAGGCTGCAGAAGTCTACAAGCAGGCCCCAGCCACACCCGGATGCAGACCCCAACTGTCCACAAGCAGCTCCCAACCCACCCCCCCCATGAACTGGACCCCCCCCCACCACCACCCAGATGCATGCCCCAGGCCCCAGGCCTCAGCCCCAGCCCCCACACCCCAGACTCAGGCCCCAAAGGTGTACAACCAGCTCCCAACTGCCCCCCTCAAAGGGAGGCCCCAAAGCCTGCCAGAGGACCCTAGAGCGTACAAGCAGCTCCCAACCCCCCCGGCACAGGCCCCAACCCCCCCCCAGACACAGGCCCCAAAGGTGTACAAGCAACTCCCCATCCTCCCCAGAGGCACGCCCCAAAGGTGTACAAACAGCCCCAACCCCCCAAGACCCAGACCCCTACAGCGTAGAAGCAGCTCCCAACCCCATGCCCCCAAGGCACATGCCCCAACCCCTCCCCCAAGGCAGGCTGTCCTGGTTCCAGTTAGGACAGAGTTAAGTAGCTCATAGTAGCTGGTAGGGTGCTATGTTTTGGATTAGGATGAGAAGAGCGCTGATAACATGCTGATGTTTTAATTGTTGCAGAGCAGTGTTTACACCAGGCCAAGGACTTTTCGGCTTCTTGCTCTGTCCTGCCAGCGAGCAGGCTGGGGGTGCAGCAGGAGCTGGGAGGGGACAGACCCAGGACAGCTGACCCAAACTGGCCAAAGGGGTATTCCATACCATCTGACGTCATGCTAAACAATATATAGGGGTGGCTGGCCGGGGTGGGGGGGCCGGCTGCTCGGGAATAGGCTGGGCATCGGTCAGCGGGTGGTGAGCAATTGCATTGTGCATCACTTGTTTTCTTACACATTATTATTGTTAATACTATTACCATTATCACTATTATTATTATTATTGTTATTATTATTTTCCTGTCTTAATAAACTGTCTTTATCTCAACTCACAGGCTTCACTTTCCCGTTTCTCTCCCCCATCCCAGAGAGGGAGGGGGGAGGGTGAGCGAACAGCTGTGTGGTGTTTAGCTGCCAGCCGGGTTAAACCACAACAGTCTTTTTGGCGCCCAACGTGGGGCCCGAAGGGTTGAGATATCGACAAAATCTGACCAGAGTGTGTTAAACTAAAATTGGTATAAGTATTGGACCTGCTTAATAGTTGCTAGTCACGATGTTGATTGCCTTAATCTCCAGTCTGCTGTACCTGTATTCCAAATTGAGTTTTATGGTGCGTTACTTTCTGTATGTGCTCCCTGTTGCACTGTTTATCCTTTCCGGGCCCTGGTTTAAGATTGTTATGGTACTGTGCGGTGTAGCAATGGCTTATGAAATGATGAAATATCTGGTCACGACTTTAACGTGGTATTTGTACTCAGCACTGACATCGACTCTATACTTTGGAACCCATATCTCGGAAACTATTAGCAATTACACCTATTGCCTGTTTTCGTTAGGGAGCCAATCTGTGAAGGGGACAGGGGAAGACATGTTTCCCTACCTGTTCACTCTCCCTTTCTCCTTCACCACCACCTTCTTATCCCCCGAGTTAGTTACGGTGGTTCTCCGAGATGTTGAATATCCTTGGGATACTCAGACCAGCCTGCTCTTGTTGTTATGTCTCCTGAATGCGCTTCAGATTTTGTGGAGGGTTAAACAACTACTTAGGAATCTCATCCGGAGATCTGTCTTGAGGCGGGATAGTTGCGAGTGGCAGGGAGTGTGGGAGGATATGGGCAGGTTTCTAGAGCAGTGGTCACCTCCAGTGTTTTGGACATTCACCCCTGAACAACTGCAAAATCCTAAAAAACTGGCAGAATGCTTGAAAAAAAGGTGTCATGACTCTGGCAGTTCCAAAGTGACACAAATCACTGTAGCGTGCTGGGGTCTGGCTTGTGCCTATCGAGCTGCAATTGATGCTATTAGCAACCTAGCTCCAGCTCCTGCAGCCGCTCCAGCTGCAGCTCCTGCAGCCGCTCCAGTTCCAGCTCCTGCAGCTACTCCAGCTCCAGCTCCTGCAGCCGCTCCAGCTCCTGCAGCCGTTCCAGTTCCAGCTCCTGCAGCCGCTCCAGCTCCTGCAGCCGCTCCAGTTCCAGCTCCTGCAGCTACTCCAGCTCCAGCTCCTGCAGCCGCTCCAGCTCCTGCAGCCGCTCCAGCTCCAGCTCCTGCAGCCGTTCCGGCTCCTGCAGCCGCTCCAGCTCCTGCAGCCGTTCCAGTTCCAGCTCCTGCAGCCGCTCCAGCTCCTGCAGCCGCTCCAGTTCCAGCTCCTGCAGCTGCCCCAGCTCCTGCAGCTGCCCCAGCTCGTGCAGCTGCTCCCACTCCTGTGGCTGGGTCAGAGAAACGAGCTGTAGCAGTGCAAGTTGACCCCGCAGAGGGTATTCCAAGCCCTGTGGCAGACCCCGTGTCTGGGTCAGAGAAACGAGCTGTAGCAGTGCAAGTTGACCCCGCAGAGGGTATTCCAAGCCCTGTGGCAGACCCTGTGTCTGGGTCAGAGAAACGAGCTGTAGCAGTGCAAGTTGACCCCGCAGAGGGTATTCCAACCCCTGTGGCAGACCCTGTGTCTGGGTCAGAGAAACGAGCTGTAGCAGTGCAAGTTGCCCCTGTAGACAAGGTGAAAAAATGGTATAGAGGCTCAGGTCGTTTAAAACGCAGACAGTCTTCTGCTAAGTCTGGGCGTAGTGAAGACGAGGCTGGGCCATCAAAGGTGCAGGAGACTGAAGATGAGGATGAGGATGGCGAAAAATCAACAGTAACTACCCGGACTCCATACCAGCCATCAAAGGTGCAGGAGACTGAAGATGAGGATGAGGATGTCGGAAAATCAACAGTAACTACCCGGACTCTACACCGGCCATCAAAGGTGCAGGAGACTGAAGATGAGGATGAGGATGTCGAAAAATCAACAGTAATTACCCGGACTCTATACCAGCGTGAGCTACGAGATGTGCGAAAAGATTTTGGTCGCTGTATAGGCGAGCAGCTTGTCACCTGGCTGCTCCGGTGCTGGGACACGGGAGCCAATTATGTGGAATTGGAGGGCAAGGAAGCCAGGCGGCTGGGATCCCTTGCTAGGGACGCATGCATTGACAAAGCAATTGGAGATGGAGCACAATCTCGCAGCCTCTGGAGGCGTCTCCTGTCAGCTGTGAAGGAAAGGTATCTCTTCAAGGAAGAACTTGTATGTTTACCAAGCAAATGGACCACCATGGAGAAGGGAATTCAGTACCTGAGGGAATTGGCCGTACGGGAAGTAATTTATAAGGACCTAGACGACGCACAAACATCCGCAGATCCAGATGCAGTCCGGTGTACACCACCCATGTGGCGGAAGTTTGTACGGAGTGCCCCATCATCATATGCCAACTCATTGGCAATACTAGCCTGGAAAACGGAGGAGAATCCCACAGTGAATGAAGTGACTAAAATACTCCGGCAGTACGAAGGAAATCTCTCCTCTTCCCTAAAGGCCTGTGTCTCAGCTGTGGAGAAACTCTCTGAAGAGGTCCACCAACTTAAAGAGAATTTATCTTCCCCTCCACCTGAACGAACCAGTGTCCACCAGCTAAAAGAGAATGCTTTGGAGAAACTTTCTGAAAAGATCCACCAACTTGAAGAAAGATTATCTTCCCCTTCACCTGAACGAACTAGTGTCCACCAGCTAAAAGAGAATACCTTGGAGAAACTTTCTGAAGAGATCCACCAACTTAAAGAGAGTTTATTTTCCTCCCCACCTGTACAAACCAGTGTCTCAGCTATTAGGGGTAAACGTTCATCTATGCAAGGAAGACAATATGGTGGGCACACACACCGCGCCACCCTGTGGTTTTACCTACGTGACCATGGAGAGGACATGAGAAAATGGGATGGAAAATCTACTGCGACCCTAGAGGCACGGGTACGTGAATTGCAAAGGAAAACAATTGGGAAAAAGGAGTTCTCTGAAAGGTTTGCTGCTCCAACTTCCAGCAGGCAGTCCTTTAAACACAGAAATGAAGATTCTGACCAGGACTAGAGGGGCCCTGCCTCCAGCCAGGGGGAGGAAAGGGACAATCGAGTTTATTGGACTGTGTGGATTCGATGGCCTGGCACGTCAGACGCACAGAAGTATAAGGCTTTGGTAGACACCGGTGCACAATGTACTCTAATGCCATCAAGCTATAAAGGGCCAGAGCCCATCTGTATTTATGGTGTGACGGGGGGATCCCAGCAGTTAACTGTATTGGAGGCTGAAGTGAGTCTAACCGGTAATGAGTGGCAAAAGCACCGTATTGTGACTGGCCCAGATGCTCCGTGCATCCTTGGCATAGACTATCTTAGAAGAGGATATTTCAAGGACCCAAAAGGGTTCCGCTGGGCTTTTGGCATAGCTGCTTTGGAGACAGAGGACATTAAACAGTTGTCTACCTTGCCTGGTCTCTCAGAGGACCCTTCTGTTGTGGGGTTGCTGAGGGTTGAAGAACAGCAAGTGCCGATCGCTACCACAACTGTGCACCGGCGGCAATATCGCACCAACCGAGACTCCCTGAGTCCCATCCATAAGCTAATTCGTCAACTGGAGAGCCAAGGAGTGATCAGCAAGACTCATTCACCTTTTAATAGTCCCATATGGCCAGTGCGAAAGTCTAATGGTGAGTGGAGACTAACAGTGGACTATCGTGGCCTGAACGAAGTCACGCCACCACTGAGTGCTGCAGTGCCGGACATGCTAGAACTCCAGTATGAACTGGAATCAAAGGCAGCCAAGTGGTATGCCACAATTGATATCGCTAATGCATTTTTCTCCATCCCTCTAGCAGCACAGTGCAGGCCACAGTTTGCTTTCACTTGGAGGGGAGTCCAATATACTTGGAATCGGCTGCCCCAGGGGTGGAAACACAGCCCTACCATTTGCCATGGACTGATCCAGTCTGCGCTGGAGCAGGGGGAAGCTCCTGAACACCTGCAGTACATCGATGACATCATTGTGTGGGGTGACACTGCAGAAGAAGTTTTCGAGAAAGGGAAGAAAATAGTCCAAATCCTTCTGAAGGCCGGTTTTGCCATAAAACAGAATAAAGTTAAAGGACCTGCACGAGAGATCCAGTTTTTAGGAATAAAATGGCAAGATGGACGCCGTCAAATCCCAATGGATGTGATCAACAAAATAACAGCTATGTCTCCACCAACCAGCAAAAAAGAAACACAAACTTTCCTAGGTGTCGTGGGGTTTTGGAGAATGCATATTCCAAATTACAGTCTGATTGTAAACCCGCTCTACCAAGTAACCCGTAAGAAGAATGCTTTTGAATGGGGCCCTGAGCAACGACAAGCCTTTGAACAAATTAAGCAGGAAATAGTTCATGCAGTAGCCCTCGGGCCAGTCCGAACAGGACCAGATGTAAAGAATGTGCTCTACACCGCAGCCGGAGAGAATGGTCCCACCTGGAGCCTCTGGCAGAAAGAACCTGGGGAAACTCGAGGTCGACCCCTGGGGTTTTGGAGTCGGGGATACAGAGGATCTGAAGCCCGCTATACTCCAACTGAAAAGGAGATATTGGCAGCATATGAAGGAGTTCGATCTGCTTCGGAAGTGGTCGGTACTGAAGCGCAGCTCCTCCTGGCACCCCGACTGCCGGTACTAGGCTGGATGTTCAAAGGAAGGGTCCCCTCTACGCATCATGCAACTGATGCTACATGGAGCAAGTGGGTTGCACTGATTACTCAGCGGGCTCGAATAGGAAACCCCAGTCGCCCAGGAATCTTGGAGGTGATTATGGACTGGCCAGAAGGCAAATACTTTGGGATATCACCAGAGGAGGAGGTGGTTCGTGCTGAAGAAGCCCCCCTGTACAACAAGCTACCGGAAAATGAGAAGAAATATGCCTTGTTCACTGACGGGTCCTGTCGTATTGTGGGAAAGCATCGGAGATGGAAAGCTGCTGTATGGAGTCCTACACGACGAGTTGCAGAAGCTGCTGAGGGAGAAGGTGAATCGAGTCAGTTTGCAGAAGTAAAAGCCATTCAGCTGGCTTTAGATATTGCTGAACGAGAAAAGTGGCCAGTTCTCTATCTCTATACTGATTCATGGATGGTAGCAAATGCCCTGTGGGGGTGGTTACAGCAATGGAAGCAGAACAACTGGCAGCGCAGGGGCAAGCCCATCTGGGCTGCGGCATTGTGGCAAGATATTGCTGCCCGGGTAGAGAACCTGGTTGTAAAGGTACGCCATGTAGATGCTCATGTGCCCAAGAATCGGGCTACTGAAGAACACCAAAACAACCAGCAGGTGGATCAGGCTGCTAAGATTGAAGTGGCTCAGGTGGACCTGGACTGGCAACATAAAGGTGAATTATTTATAGCCCGATGGGCCCATGACACCTCAGGCCATCAAGGTAGAGATGCAACCTACAGATGGGCTCGTGATCGAGGGGTGGACCTGACCATGGACACTATAGCACAGGTTATTCATGACTGTGAAACATGTGCTGCAATCAAGCAAGCCAAACGGTCAAAACCTCTTTGGTATGGAGGACGATGGCTGAAATATAAATATGGAGAGGCCTGGCAGATTGATTACATCACACTCCCTCAAACCCGCAACGGCAAGCGCCACGTACTTACAATGGTGGAAGCAACCACCGGATGGCTGGAAACATATCCTGTGCCCCATGCCACCGCCCGGAACACTATCCTGGGCCTTGAAAAGCAAGTCTTATGGCGACATGGCACCCCAGAGAGAATTGAGTCAGACAACGGGACTCATTTCCGAAACAACCTTATAGACACTTGGGCCAAAGAACATGGTATTGAGTGGGTGTATCACATCCCCTATCATGCACCAGCCTCTGGAAAAGTTGAACGATACAATGGACTGTTGAAGACTACACTGAAAGCAATGGGTGCTGGGACATTCAAAAATTGGGATACACATTTGGCAAAGGCCACCTGGTTAGTCAATACCAGGGGATCTGCCAACCGAGCTGGACCTGCCCAATCAAACCTGTTACGCACTGTAGAAGGGGATAAAGTTCCTGTAGTGCACGTAAGAAACATGCTGGGTAAAACAGTCTGGGCTACTCCTGCCTCAGGAAAAGGCAAACCCATTCGTGGAATTGCTTTTGCTCAGGGACCTGGATGCACTTGGTGGGTAATGCAAAAGAATGGGGAGGTCCGGTGTGTACCTCAAGGGGATTTGATACTGGGTGAGAATAGCCCATGAGTTGAATTGTAGTATGTTAATTATTATATAATAATGTATGTCATCACTACCATGATTGCTATATATCATAGATGAAAATGGTGATTAATTAGAATGTATTGGACAGAGTGTAACCTGAGCATGACATAAATGGTATGGAATAAGGGGTGGATATCTGTCCTGGTTCCAGTTAGGACAGAGTTAAGTAGCTCATAGTAGCTGGTAGGGTGCTATGTTTTGGATTAGGATGAGAAGAGCGCTGATAACATGCTGATGTTTTAATTGTTGCAGAGCAGTGTTTACACCAGGCCAAGGACTTTTCGGCTTCTTGCTCTGTCCTGCCAGCGAGCAGGCTGGGGGTGCAGCAGGAGCTGGGAGGGGACAGACCCAGGACAGCTGACCCAAACTGGCCAAAGGGGTATTCCATACCATCTGACGTCATGCTAAACAATATATAGGGGTGGCTGGCCGGGGTGGGGGGGCCGGCTGCTCGGGAATAGGCTGGGCATCGGTCAGCGGGTGGTGAGCAATTGCATTGTGCATCACTTGTTTTCTTACACATTATTATTGTTAATACTATTACCATTATCACTATTATTATTATTATTGTTATTATTATTTTCCTGTCTTAATAAACTGTCTTTATCTCAACTCACAGGCTTCACTTTCCCGTTTCTCTCCCCCATCCCAGAGAGGGAGGGGGGAGGGTGAGCGAACGGCTGTGTGGTGTTTAGCTGCCAGCCGGGTTAAACCACAACACACCTCTTTGAGGTGGTAATGTTTCTTACACCGTGATTTCCACCCAATTGCTCTAAGGATTCTGGTTGTCTGCATTTTACAAGGTTGTCTGTTAAGCTTTCTTATCACTGCAAGCATATATCAATACCACCTTCCCTCCCTCTAAACGATGTAACTCTGTGCAAAAACATTTTTATTCCCACAACCTTGATCCCCTTACCCTAAAATCCTTATTCTCTTTAACCCTAACAACTCTAACCACAACCCTAACCCTTCATATCAACCCCCCCGACGCTAATGACACTGACTAATGATCCAAACCCCAAACCCCAGGCAACCAACAAAGAAACAGACACAAAGCTGAAAACTACAAAAAAGGCAAAACCCTGGATACAGACCCCAAATCACAAACACGCTACCAAAATGCTACAGAAAAGCCCCAGACGCAGGCCCCAAGCACTACAGCTAGGCCCCAGAAGCTCTAGACACATCCCAAAGCCAAAATGCAATCCCCAAACACTACAGAAAAGCCCCCAAACACCAGACACAGGCTGCAGAAGTCTACAAGCAGGCCCCAGCCACACCCGGATGCAGACCCCAACTGTCCACAAGCAGCTCCCAACCCACCCCCCCCATGAACTGGACCCCCCACCACCACCACCCAGATGCATGCCCCAGGCCTCAGCCCCAGCCCCCACACCCCAGACTCAGGCCCCAAAGGTGTACAACCAGCTCCCAACTGCCCCCCTCAAAGGGAGGCCCCAAAGCCTGCCAGAGGACCCTAGAGCGTACAAGCAGCTCCCAACCCCCCCGGCACAGGCCCCAACCCCCCCCCAGACACAGGCCCCAAAGGTGTACAAGCAACTCCCCATCCTCCCCAGAGGCACGCCCCAAAGGTGTACAAACAGCCCCAACCCCCCAAGACCCAGACCCCTACAGCGTAGAAGCAGCTCCCAACCCCATGCCCCCAAGGCACATGCCCCAACCCCTCCCCCAAGGCAGGCCCTAACAGTGTACAAGCAGCTCCCACCCCCCCCCAGACGCAGGCCCCAAAGGTGTACAAGCAGGCCCCTACAGTATACAAGCAGCTCACAACCACCCCCCGAAAGGCAGGCCCCAACCCCCTCCAGATACAAGCCCGAAAGGTTAAAACCAGCTCCAACCCCCCAACCCCCCCCGCCCCGCGCAGACGCAGGCCCCAAAGGTGTACAAGCAGTTCCCAACCCCTCCAAGGCAGGCCCCAAAAGTGTACAGGCAGGCCCCTACAGTGTAGAAACGCTCCAACCCCCCCCCCTTCCACCTCGAGGGAGGCCCTCCCCCCCCAGTATACACGAAGCTCCCAACCCCCTCTCAGAGGAATGCCTAAAAAAGTATACAAGCAGCTCCTAACACCCCCACCTCCCCCCCCCCCCAAAAGAGGCAGTCCCCAAAGGTGTACAAGCAGGCCCTCAAATCCCTTAGGTGTACAAGCAGGCCCTTCAAATCCCTTAGCCCCTGCGCCAGCTTTATTGGCGAGCAGCGAGGCTGGGGGGGGAGGGGGGCAAGACAGCCTTAAATAAAATACAAATATAAAAAGTGTTATAAATGGCTGTTATAAATCCAAATAGGATTACAATCAAAGTTTACAATTTATTAAACGAATAGAGGCAAGCAAGCAGCGCTGGGTGCGCCGGGAGTCTCTGCTCCCCCAGGACGCACGCCTGTTACGTAAGGCGGCTGGTTTTGATGCTCCCAGGCTAATACATATTCATTACTACTTCGAGAAGAGGCAGGGTTATTAGAATTGGTTTCCGGAATCCGAAACCCCTCCCAGGGGCGCCTGCGTACCAGTCTCTGGTGGTCTCTCGGGGCTTGCTCGGGCTCAATGCTGGTTGTCTTCCTCTCAGGCTTTTGTCCTTCAATTGTCCTTCAGCTCCCCCTTCCTCCTCGTTTGGGAGCCTCTGCGCCGGATTTCAGAAACTCTAGCAACATCCCCTGCAGTAGTCAGCACTTTTCCCTAAAAACCCCTTTGTTCTCTTATCACCTAGACCCGGGCCTCGATGTTAACCCTTCAAATCCCTTAGTGACACGAATTGCTGGACCATTCCTCACAAAAGGAAGGATAAAATATGTAGAGGAGCAATGGCACACGCGAAAGCCCAGCGCCGCGGGCAGAGGCAGCGAAGGTTGACGGCAGAACAGTGCTCGGTTTGAACACGGAGAGGGAAAGCGAGGGGAAGGTGGCCGAAGCCGGCCGCAGTCTCTGAGCTCTCCTCCTCCTGATTGTTTTCTCTCAAAGCCATTTCTGTCTGTGTGCGGGCACCCGGAGCCGGCAGAAGTCCCCGTGAAGTCCTTCGGCAGGACGGAGGGCTGCGTGGGCTCCAGTGAGAGAGGGAGTTAGGAGAATCTTATCAAGTAGAGATAGAGCGCTGACGGCGTTAAACTAGGATGCTACTTAGCGTCTTTGCTAACTATGGTGCATTGTGCCAATTAACTAAAGCAAGAAGCCTTGGGCCCCTTACCAAGGTCAGTCTCCTAATAAGAGAGTGAGCCTGTCTTAAGAAACTGGGAGAAACTGGTCCTGCAGGTGGACAAGAGCCAAGGAGCAACTGAGTCTGTGCAAAGACAAGAGGTCAACTAGCGGTGACGAGGAAGAGTCATCAATCTTCATGCCCACGACCTCCCGTGCTGCCCAGCGCTGAATAAACATACCTACTTTACAATCTCACTGATTGTGGAGTCCCTTTTCCGCAAGTCACTAGCAGCGGTTTCTTCTGCAGAGGTTTTCCCAGAGCCGCTTCAAAGCTTCCCTCGCGGAGCTGGGGCGTCGCAGGGGGTCGTCAAAGCACGCACGCGCACACACACACACACGCACACACACACACACAGGCGTTGTTGTCCAAACAGAAAGTATTTACAACAAATTCGACAAGCGGTTTTCCTCTGCCAGCAGCAAATGCCTGAGGGCCCCTACAGCTTCACAAATCATAGCACAAAGAGCCTAAAATTCCTCTAAAATTTAGGGAAATGATTCAAAATAGATCTGCTAGGGGAAAACGATCACTGGCGGCAGGGTACACAATACACGCGAGTCTCAGCTCTCCTCCGCAGGGTCAGTGCCCACGCCCAAGTGCGACGCTGATGGCACCCGAACATTTGCTGTAGCAGGCAGCAGAGCCAGCAGCTCAGGGGAGCAATTTTAAAAACCAGGAGGCACTTAAACCGACCCTTAATTGACCCAGTTACTGCAGGAGAGTCCCGACTACTCGCCCTGGAGTCCTACTGTCACCAGCAAAAAGCACCAACCAAAGCTTGGGGGAACTTTGGTACAGCACAAGAGAAGGGAGTGGGGGTAGCGTAGCCGTATCGCAGAGCTGCTGCTTTTCACACCATTTTATCATCCCTGATAATTGAAAGTAAGGCCGGGTGGGCTGACCCCACCACCACCACTCCTGGCAGCATGTTTGGTCCACAACGCTAGAATAATTATTTTGCTCCCTCCCGCCCCTACAGCTTCATCATCTGAAAAGATTACAGTCAAAACAATGGCATACACAAATAAAAGTCAAGAGTTGACATAGTAACTCCGGGATTTGGGTATCAACTGTCCGAGAAATCAGAACACCCAGGCTTCACAATGTGCCCAACATCGAGCTGTGCCAAGGGGGGGCGGAAGGAAGAAGCTTTCCGTTTAAGCCTTCAGAGCATCGCTCCATCACTACGTCAATTCACAGCCACCACAGCGTGCCGATGGACATCTTTCTGTGCCAAAAGAAACAAGTGCTTTGTCCTCTTGATATCAAAGGTAGCCACCTATAGTTACGGAACCATGCACAAGACCTTAACTCTGACCAGCAGGAAAACTTAGGACAACTGAGTGCAGATCCTGCCAATTTCTACCAGTTCCAACTGTGCTTTAAGTCTCATTGCAAAGCCTCAGTTAGAAAAAGGATCACCTCAGGGTATCCAACAAGAAGAGTTGTTTTCTTTTTTTTTTTCTTTTTTTTTTTTTTTTTAATATACCATAGGACTATGCAGGTCAATCATCAATCATCTTGGAAAGCTCAAGGAGGAGGTCATCCTCATCCTTCCCTGGGTCCAAGTCGAGCTCGGCTTCCAGTATGCCGTCTGAGAGTTCCCAAAGTAGCATCTCTAAATCCTCGTCTACAGATACGGGCGCGTTGCCTGTGGAACTCAGCCGGCGTGTCCTTGCTTCTTCTAGCTGGGAAGAAGCTGAAGTCGAGCTTGAGAACTCCATTGGCTCCACGGATTCTGCCTGGCTTCCAAGATGTGCTTCAGGTCTTGGCAGAGCAAGGAAGAGAACAATCAGTATATGCCATTTCTTAACGGGAAATCCCTTTTCTGCAAACCGGCTCTTAAAACCGTAGCCAACCCCTCCTGCACTTCAATCTTACCCAGGGATTGTTATTCAATTAACCCAGGGCTACATTTAGAGCCCAATATATTAGCAGGTACATTTTTCAGTTTGGGGGTTTCTCTGTGAAGCCAGAGCACCCGGAGCCTAGCAAAGATGGGAAACCAACATGGCCTCCCGGAAGCCCAGTGTCCGAGAACTACATCTCCCGGCATGCTCTGGGAAAACAATATGGACTCCTGGAAACCCGGTGGCCAAGAACTACATTTCCCAGCACTCCCCAGAAAATTGAGCCTCGCAGCGTGCCGTAGGACGCCATTTTTTGCTCTGTTACATTACCGGTTTCGTGTTTATGGAGGGTTTTCCCGCCGTTTTGGGGGGTTTCCCCTCAATTTCGGGTTTTCAGCTCTCCATTTCAGAGTTCTTCCCCGCAATTTTGGGGTTCCTTCCCCTAATTTGGTGCTTCGCCCCCCCCCCACTTTTGGGGTTCCCCCTCCATTTTGGGGATTCCCCCCAATTCCAAGCCCCCCACAATTTTGGAGGCCCCCACCATCCTTTCTTGGCCTGCCACCCTAATATTAAGGTTCTTTCCCCCAGTGTTGGGGTTCTCACCACATGTTTGAGGTTCCTTCCCTTAATTTGGGGCTTAGCTCCCCGGGATCTGGGGCTTTAACCCCAATTTTGGGGGTCCCCCCCAAGTTTGGGGATTCCTCCCCAGGTCTGGGGGGGGTCCACATTCAATTCTGGAATTTCACACTTCCATTTAAGTCTTCTTCCCCCCAATTTGGGGGTTCACCCACCCAATTTTGGGGGTTCCTCCCCTAATTTGGGGGGACCCGACCAATTTTGGGGGTCCCCCCCAATTGTAGAGTCCCCCACCCTCCTTCTTTGGGTTCCCCCCTAATATTAAAGAGTTCTTCCGCCCAATTTTGGGGGACCCCACAATTTGGCCGTTCCTTCCCCTAACTTTGGGCTTCAACCCTTCGATTTTGGGGGGGGCTCCCCCCCTCTTATTTTGGCCTTCCGCCCTAATATTAGGCCTAACCCCTAAGAACCTTGACCCCTAAGCCTATGGCAACCACGGATCTAACCCTAACCCCTACCCCAACAAACCCTAGAAACCCTAACCCTAAAAACCCTTGCAGCCCTAACCCGATAAAATTTACCACACTAAACCCCTGAAGACTGTTCTGGGGGGTCCACATTCAATTCTGGAATTTCACACTTCCATTTAAGTGTTCTTCCCCCCCAATATGGGGGTCCGCCCACCCAATTTTGGGGTTCCTCCCCTAATTGGGGGGGACACAACCAATTTTGGGGGGGACACAACCAATTTTGGGGGGGACACAACCAATTTTAGAGTCCCCCACCCTCCTTTTTTGGGTTTCCCCCAATATTAAGAGCTCTTCCGCCCAATTTTGGGGGACCCCACAATTTTGACGTTTCTTCCCCTAAATTGGGGCTTCGACCCTTCAATTTTGGGGGGGGCTCCCCCCTTAGTTTGGCCTTCCACCCTAATATTGGGCCTTAGCCCTAAGAACCCTGACCCCTAACACTACGGCTCCCACGGATCTAACCCTAACCCCTACCCCAAAAAACCCTAGAAACCCTAACCCTAAAAACCCTTACAGTCCTAACCCGATAAAATTTACCACACTAGACCTACGCCTAAAAGCCCTAACCCTAAAAATTAAGACCCTCTAAACCCTAACCCAAAACGTAAAGATTCTCAAAGCCCTAACGCTGGAGACTCTAACCTTAAAAAAAAAAAAATAAGACCTTAAAACCCTAACCCTAAATACCTGACCATAACTAAAACCCTAAGACCCTAACCCTAAAAACCCTATCAACACTAAAACCACAAAATACTTTAAAACCTTAACACACTAACCCCAAAACCCTAACCCTTATAACTCCAACCCTAACAACCTTAAAATCCTAACCCTAAACCCTGGAAACCCTAACCCTGAAACCCAACCCTAGTGCCTTAGCCCTGAAACCTTAAAACCCTAACA
This sequence comes from Anser anser, assembly GCF_964211835.1. NCBI lineage: Eukaryota > Metazoa > Chordata > Aves > Anseriformes > Anatidae > Anser > Anser anser. The sequence continues at coordinate 243,505 of NW_028153572.1, read as the reverse complement.
CCTTATTAGAAACACTCTGTAACCAATACCATAGGCTCAGGCAAGTATCTCAGTGAGGTAGCATTTTTATTCACGATTGCAATGGCAGGCGTCCCACAAGCCACCTACTAGTTCCATAACACAGTTTATATAATTTTTTTTTCCTCTCGGTGACCAGGACCCTCCCCAGTTTCCCCATTGACTGGGTAATCCATGTTCACAATCTATCCAGTGCTTCACAGAAAATACACAGCTGCTGGCCTGTTACTAGTCAATTTTATTTTTTTCTTGACTGTTTTCCTCTTTGAGGTGGTAATGTTTCTTACACCGTGATTTCCACCCAATTGCTCTAAGGATTCTGGTTGTCTGCATTTTACAAGGTTGTCTGTTAAGCTTTCTTATCACTGCAAGCATATATCAATACCACCTTCCCTCCCTCTAAACGATGTAACTCTGTGCAAAAACATTTTTATTCCCACAACCTTGATCCCCTTACCCTAAAATCCTTATTCTCTTTAACCCTAACAACTCTAACCACAACCCTAACCCTTCATATCAACCCCCCCGACGCTAATGACACTGACTAATGATCCAAACCCCAAACCCCAGGCAACCAACAAAGAAACAGACACAAAGCTGAAAACTACAAAAAAGGCAAAACCCTGGATACAGACCCCAAATCACAAACACGCTACCAAAATGCTACAGAAAAGCCCCAGACGCAGGCCCCAAGCACTACAGCTAGGCCCCAGAAGCTCTAGACACATCCCAAAGCCAAAATGCAATCCCCAAACACTACAGAAAAGCCCCCAAACACCAGACACAGGCTGCAGAAGTCTACAAGCAGGCCCCAGCCACACCCGGATGCAGACCCCAACTGTCCACAAGCAGCTCCCAACCCACCCCCCCCATGAACTGGACCCCCCCCCACCACCACCCAGATGCATGCCCCAGGCCCCAGGCCTCAGCCCCAGCCCCCACACCCCAGACTCAGGCCCCAAAGGTGTACAACCAGCTCCCAACTGCCCCCCTCAAAGGGAGGCCCCAAAGCCTGCCAGAGGACCCTAGAGCGTACAAGCAGCTCCCAACCCCCCCGGCACAGGCCCCAACCCCCCCCCAGACGCAGGCCCCAAAGGTGTACAAGCAGGCCCCTACAGTATACAAGCAGCTCACAACCACCCCCCGAAAGGCAGGCCCCAACCCCCTCCAGATGCAAGCCCGAAAGGTTAAAACCAGCTCCAACCCCCCAACCCCCCCCGCCCCGCGCAGACGCAGGCCCCAAAGGTGTACAAGCAGTTCCCAACCCCTCCAAGGCAGGCCCCAAAAGTGTACAGGCAGGCCCCTACAGTGTAGAAACGCTCCAACCCCCCCCCTTCCACCTCGAGGGAGGCCCTCCCCCCCCAGTATACACGAAGCTCCCAACCCCCTCTCAGAGGAATGCCTAAAAAAGTATACAAGCAGCTCCTAACACCCCCACCTCCCCCCCCCCAAAAGAGGCAGTCCCCAAAGGTGTACAAGCAGGCCCTCAAATCCCTTAGGTGTACAAGCAGGCCCTTCAAATCCCTTAGCCCCTGCGCCAGCTTTATTGGCGAGCAGCGAGGCTGGGGGGGGAGGGGGGCAAGACAGCCTTAAATAAAATACAAATATAAAAAGTGTTATAAATGGCTGTTATAAATCCAAATAGGATTACAATCAAAGTTTACAATTTATTAAACGAATAGAGGCAAGCAAGCAGCGCTGGGTGCGCCGGGAGTCTCTGCTCCCCCAGGACGCACACCTGTTACGTAAGGCGGCTGGTTTTGATGCTCCCAGGCTAATACATATTCATTACTACTTCGAGAAGAGGCAGGGTTATTAGAATTGGTTTCCGGAATCCGAAACCCCTCCCAGGGGCGCCTGCGTACCAGTCTCTGGTGGTCTCTCGGGGCTTGCTCGGGCTCAATGCTGGTTGTCTTCCTCTCAGGCTTTTGTCCTTCAATTGTCCTTCAGCTCCCCCTTCCTCCTCGTTTGGGAGCCTCTGCGCCGGATTTCAGAAACTCTAGCAACATCCCCTGCAGTAGTCAGCACTTTTCCCTAAAAACCCCTTTGTTCTCTTATCACCTAGACCCGGGCCTCGATGTTAACCCTTCAAATCCCTTAGTGACACGAATTGCTGGACCATTCCTTACAAAAGGAAGGATAAAATATGTAGAGGAGCAATGGCACACGCGAAAGCCCAGCGCCGCGGGCAGAGGCAGCGAAGGTTGACGGCAGAACAGTGCTCGGTTTGAACACGGAGAGGGAAAGCGAGGGGAAGGTGGCCGAAGCCGGCCGCAGTCTCTGAGCTCTCCTCCTCCTGATTGTTTTCTCTCAAAGCCATTTCTGTCTGTGTGCGGGCACCCGGAGCCGGCAGAAGTCCCCGTGAAGTCCTTCGGCAGGACGGAGGGCTGCGTGGGCTCCAGTGAGAGAGGGAGTTAGGAGAATCTTATCAAGTAGAGATAGAGCGCTGACGGCATTAAACTAGGATGCTACTTAGCGTCTTTGCTAACTATGGTGCATTGTGCCAATTAACTAAAGCAAGAAGCCTTGGGCCCCTTACCAAGGTCAGTCTCCTAATAAGAGAGTGAGCCTGTCTTAAGAAACTGGGAGAAACTGGTCCTGCAGGTGGACAAGAGCCAAGGAGCAACTGAGTCTGTGCAAAGACAAGAGGTCAACTAGCGGTGACGAGGAAGAGTCATCAATCTTCATGCCCACGACCTCCCGTGCTGCCCAGCGCTGAATAAACATACCTACTTTACAATCTCACTGATTGTGGAGTCCCTTTTCCGCAAGTCACTAGCAGCGGTTTCTTCCGCAGAGGTTTTCCCAGAGCCGCTTCAAAGCTTCCCTCGCGGAGCTGGGGCGTCGCAGGGGGTCGTCAAAGCACGCACACACACACACACACACACACACACACACACAGGCGTTGTTGTCCAAACAGAAAGTATTTACAACAAATTCGACAAGCGGTTTTCCTCTGCCAGCAGCAAATGCCTGAGGGCCCCTACAGCTTCACAAATCATAGCACAAAGAGCCTAAAATTCCTCTAAAATTTAGGGAAATGATTCAAAATAGATCTGCTAGGGGAAAACGATCACTGGCGGCAGGGTACACAATACACGCGAGTCTCAGCTCTCCTCCGCAGGGTCAGTGCCCACGCCCAAGTGCGACGCTGATGGCACCCGAACATTTGCTGTAGCAGGCAGCAGAGCCAGCAGCTCAGGGGAGCAATTTTAAAAACCAGGAGGCACTTAAACCGACCCTTAATTGACCCAGTTACTGCAGGAGAGTCCCGACTACTCGCCCTGGAGTCCTACTGTCACCAGCAAAAAGCACCAACCAAAGCTTGGGGGAACTTTGGTACAGCACAAGAGAAGGGAGTGGGGGTAGCGTAGCCGTATCGCAGAGCTGCTGCTTTTCACACCATTTTATCATCCCTGATAATTGAAAGTAAGGCCGGGTGGGCTGACCCCAGCACCACCACTCCTGGCAGCATGTTTGGTCCACAACGCTAGAATAATTATTTTGCTCCCTCCCGCCCCTACAGCTTCATCATCTGAAAAGATTACAGTCAAAACAATGGCATACACAAATAAAAGTCAAGAGTTGACATAGTAACTCCGGGATTTGGGTATCAACTGTCCGAGAAATCAGAACACCCAGGCTTCACAATGTGCCCAACATCGAGCTGTGCCAAGGGGGGGCGGAAGGAAGAAGCTTTCCGTTTAAGCCTTCAGAGCATCGCTCCATCACTACGTCAATTCACAGCCACCACAGCGTGCCGATGGACATCTTTCTGTGCCAAAAGAAACAAGTGCTTTGTCCTCTTGATATCAAAGGTAGCCACCTATAGTTACGGAACCATGCACAAGACCTTAACTCTGACCAGCAGGAAAACTTAGGACAACTGAGTGCAGATCCTGCCAATTTCTACCAGTTCCAACTGTGCTTTAAGTCTCATTGCAAAGCCTCAGTTAGAAAAAGGATCACCTCAGGGTATCCAACAAGAAGAGTTGTTTTCTTTTTTTTTTTCTTTTTTTTTTTTTTTTTAATATACCATAGGACTATGCAGGTCAATCATCAATCATCTTGGAAAGCTCAAGGAGGAGGTCATCCTCATCCTTCCCTGGGTCCAAGTCGAGCTCGGCTTCCAGTATGCCGTCTGAGAGTTCCCAAAGTAGCATCTCTAAATCCTCGTCTACAGATACGGGCGCGTTGCCTGTGGAACTCAGCCGGCGTGTCCTTGCTTCTTCTAGCTGGGAAGAAGCTGAAGTCGAGCTTGAGAACTCCATTGGCTCCACGGATTCTGCCTGGCTTCCAAGATGTGCTTCAGGTCTTGGCAGAGCAAGGAAGAGAACAATCAGTATATGCCATTTCTTAACGGGAAATCCCTTTTCTGCAAACCGGCTCTTAAAACCGTAGCCAACCCCTCCTGCACTTCAATCTTACCCAGGGATTGTTATTCAATTAACCCAGGGCTACATTTAGAGCCCAATATATTAGCAGGTACATTTTTCAGTTTGGGGGTTTCTCTGTGAAGCCAGAGCACCCGGAGTCTAGCAAAGATGGGAAACCAACATGGCCTCCCGGAAGCCCAGTGTCCGAGAACTACATCTCCCGGCATGCTCTGGGAAAACAATATGGACTCCTGGAAACCCGGTGGCCAAGAACTACATTTCCCAGCACTCCCCAGAAAATTGAGCCTCGCAGCGTGCCGTAGGACGCCATTTTTTGCTCTGTTACATTACCGGTTTCGTGTTTATGGAGGGTTTTCCCGCCGTTTTGGGGGGTTTCCCCTCAATTTCGGGTTTTCAGCTCTCCATTTCAGAGTTCTTCCCCGCAATTTTGGGGTTCCTTCCCCTAATTTGGTGCTTCGCCCCCCCCCCACTTTTGGGGTTCCCCCTCCATTTTGGGGATTCCCCCCAATTCCAAGCCCCCCACAATTTTGGAGGCCCCCACCATCCTTTCTTGGCCTGCCACCCTAATATTAAGGTTCTTTCCCCCAGTGTTGGGGTTCTCACCACATGTTTGAGGTTCCTTCCCTTAATTTGGGGCTTAGCTCCCCGGGATCTGGGGCTTTAACCCCAATTTTGGGGGTCCCCCCCAAGTTTGGGGATTCCTCCCCAGGTCTGGGGGGGGTCCACATTCAATTCTGGAATTTCACACTTCCATTTAAGTCTTCTTCCCCCCAATTTGGGGGTTCACCCACCCAATTTTGGGGGTTCCTCCCCTAATTTGGGGGGACCCGACCAATTTTGGGGGTCCCCCCCAATTGTAGAGTCCCCCACCCTCCTTCTTTGGGTTCCCCCCTAATATTAAAGAGTTCTTCCGCCCAATTTTGGGGGACCCCACAATTTGGCCGTTCCTTCCCCTAACTTTGGGCTTCAACCCTTCGATTTTGGGGGGGGCTCCCACCCTCTTATTTTGGCCTTCCGCCCTAATATTAGGCCTAACCCCTAAGAACCTTGACCCCTAAGCCTATGGCAACCACGGATCTAACCCTAACCCCTACCCCAACAAACCCTAGAAACCCTAACCCTAAAAACCCTTGCAGCCCTAACCCGATAAAATTTACCACACTAAACCCCTGAAGACTGTTCTGGGGGGTCCACATTCAATTCTGGAATTTCACACTTCCATTTAAGTGTTCTTCCCCCCCAATATGGGGGTCCGCCCACCCAATTTTCGGGGTTCCTCCCCTAATTGGGGGGGACACAACCAATTTTGGGGGGGACACAACCAATTTTGGGGGGGACACAACCAATTTTAGAGTCCCCCACCCTCCTTTTTTGGGTTTCCCCCAATATTAAGAGCTCTTCCGCCCAATTTTGGGGGACCCCACAATTTTGACGTTTCTTCCCCTAAATTGGGGCTTCGACCCTTCAATTTTGGGGGGGGCTCCCCCCTTAGTTTGGCCTTCCACCCTAATATTGGGCCTTAGCCCTAAGAACCCTGACCCCTAACACTACGGCTCCCACGGATCTAACCCTAACCCCTACCCCAAAAAACCCTAGAAACCCTAACCCTAAAAACCCTTACAGTCCTAACCCGATAAAATTTACCACACTAGACCTACGCCTAAAAGCCCTAACCCTAAAAATTAAGACCCTCTAAACCCTAACCCAAAACGTAAAGATTCTCAAAGCCCTAACGCTGGAGACTCTAACCTTAAAAAAAAAAAAATAAGACCTTAAAACCCTAACCCTAAATACCTGACCATAACTAAAACCCTAAGACCCTAACCCTAAAAACCCTATCAACACTAAAACCACAAAATACTTTAAAACCTTAACACACTAACCCCCAAACCCTAACCCTTATAACTCCAACCCTAACAACCTTAAAATCCTAACCCTAAACCCTGGAAACCCTAACCCTGAAACCCAACCCTAGTGCCTTAGCCCTGAAACCTTAAAACCCTAACACCTTATTAGAAACACTCTGTAACCAATACCATAGGCTCAGGCAAGTATCTCAGTGAGGTAGCATTTTTATTCACGATTGCAATGGCAGGCGTCCCACAAGCCACCTACTAGTTCCATAACACAGTTTATATAATTTTTTTTTCCTCTCGGTGACCAGGACCCTCCCCAGTTTCCCCATTGACTGGGTAATCCATGTTCACAATCTATCCAGTGCTTCACAGAAAATACACAGCTGCTGGCCTGTTACTAGTCAATTTTATTTTTTTCTTGACTGTTTTCCTCTTTGAGGTGGTAATGTTTCTTACACCGTGATTTCCACCCAATTGCTCTAAGGATTCTGGTTGTCTGCATTTTACAAGGTTGTCTGTTAAGCTTTCTTATCACTGCAAGCATATATCAATACCACCTTCCCTCCCTCTAAACGATGTAACTCTGTGCAAAAACATTTTTATTCCCACAACCTTGATCCCCTTACCCTAAAATCCTTATTCTCTTTAACCCTAACAACTCTAACCACAACCCTAACCCTTCATATCAACCCCCCCGACGCTAATGACACTGACTAATGATCCAAACCCCAAACCCCAGGCAACCAACAAAGAAACAGACACAAAGCTGAAAACTACAAAAAAGGCAAAACCCTGGATACAGACCCCAAATCACAAACACGCTACCAAAATGCTACAGAAAAGCCCCAGACGCAGGCCCCAAGCACTACAGCTAGGCCCCAGAAGCTCTAGACACATCCCAAAGCCAAAATGCAATCCCCAAACACTACAGAAAAGCCCCCAAACACCAGACACAGGCTGCAGAAGTCTACAAGCAGGCCCCAGCCACACCCGGATGCAGACCCCAACTGTCCACAAGCAGCTCCCAACCCACCCCCCCCATGAACTGGACCCCCCCCCACCACCACCCAGATGCATGCCCCAGGCCCCAGGCCTCAGCCCCAGCCCCCACACCCCAGACTCAGGCCCCAAAGGTGTACAACCAGCTCCCAACTGCCCCCCTCAAAGGGAGGCCCCAAAGCCTGCCAGAGGACCCTAGAGCGTACAAGCAGCTCCCAACCCCCCCGGCACAGGCCCCAACCCCCCCCCAGACGCAGGCCCCAAAGGTGTACAAGCAGGCCCCTACAGTATACAAGCAGCTCACAACCACCCCCCGAAAGGCAGGCCCCAACCCCCTCCAGATGCAAGCCCGAAAGGTTAAAACCAGCTCCAACCCCCCAACCCCCCCCGCCCCGCGCAGACGCAGGCCCCAAAGGTGTACAAGCAGTTCCCAACCCCTCCAAGGCAGGCCCCAAAAGTGTACAGGCAGGCCCCTACAGTGTAGAAACGCTCCAACCCCCCCCCTTCCACCTCGAGGGAGGCCCTCCCCCCCCAGTATACACGAAGCTCCCAACCCCCTCTCAGAGGAATGCCTAAAAAAGTATACAAGCAGCTCCTAACACCCCCCTCCCCCCCCAAAAGAGGCAGTCCCCAAAGGTGTACAAGCAGGCCCTCAAATCCCTTAGGTGTACAAGCAGGCCCTTCAAATCCCTTAGCCCCTGCGCCAGCTTTATTGGCGAGCAGCGAGGCTGGGGGGGGGAGGGGGGTAAGACAGCCTTAAATAAAATACAAATATAAAAAGTGTTATAAATGGCTGTTATAAATCCAAATAGGATTACAATCAAAGTTTACAATTTATTAAACGAATAGAGGCAAGCAAGCAGCGCTGGGTGCGCCGGGAGTCTCTGCTCCCCCAGGACGCACACCTGTTACGTAAGGCGGCTGGTTTTGATGCTCCCAGGCTAATACATATTCATTACTACTTCGAGAAGAGGCAGGGTTATTAGAATTGGTTTCCGGAATCCGAAACCCCTCCCAGGGGCGCCTGCGTACCAGTCTCTGGTGGTCTCTCGGGGCTTGCTCGGGCTCAATGCTGGTTGTCTTCCTCCCAGGCTTTTGTCCTTCAATTGTCCTTCAGCTCCCCCTTCCTCCTCGTTTGGGAGCCTCTGCGCCGGATTTCAGAAACTCTAGCAACATCCCCTGCAGTAGTCAGCATTTTTCCCTAAAAACCCCTTTGTTCTCTTATCACCTAGACCCGGGCCTCGATGTTAACCCTTCAAATCCCTTAGTGACACGAATTGCTGGACCATTCCTTACAAAAGGAAGGATAAAATATGTAGAGGAGCAATGGCACACGCGAAAGCCCAGCGCCGCGGGCAGAGGCAGCGAAGGTTGACGGCAGAACAGTGCTCGGTTTGAACACGGAGAGGGAAAGCGAGGGGAAGGTGGCCGAAGCCGGCCGCAGTCTCTGAGCTCTCCTCCTCCTGATTGTTTTCTCTCAAAGCCATTTCTGTCTGTGTGCGGGCACCCGGAGCCGGCAGAAGTCACCGTGAAGTCCTTCGGCAGGACGGAGGGCTGCGTGGGCTCCAGTGAGAGAGGGAGTTAGGAGAATCTTATCAAGTAGAGATAGAGCGCTGACGGCATTAAACTAGGATGCTACTTAGCGTCTTTGCTAACTATGGTGCATTGTGCCAATTAACTAAAGCAAGAAGCCTTGGGCCCCTTACCAAGGTCAGTCTCCTAATAAGAGAGTGAGCCTGTCTTAAGAAACTGGGAGAAACTGGTCCTGCAGGTGGACAAGAGCCAAGGAGCAACTGAGTCTGTGCAAAGACAAGAGGTCAACTAGCGGTGACGAGGAAGAGTCATCAATCTTCATGCCCACGACCTCCCGTGCTGCCCAGCGCTGAATAAACATACCTACTTTACAATCTCACTGATTGTGGAGTCCCTTTTCCGCAAGTCACTAGCAGCGGTTTCTTCCGCAGAGGTTTTCCCAGAGCCGCTTCAAAGCTTCCCTCGTGGAGCTGGGGCGTTGCAGGGGGTCGTCAAAGCACGCACGCGCACACACGCACACACACGCACACACACACACACAGGCGTTGTTGTCCAAACAGAAAGTATTTACAACAAATTCGACAAGCGGTTTTCCTCTGCCAGCAGCAAATGCCTGAGGGCCCCTACAGCTTCACAAATCATAGCACAAAGAGCCTAAAGTTCCTCTAAAATTTAGGGAAATGATTCAAAATAGATCTGCTAGGGGAAAACGATCACTGGCGGCAGGGTACACAATACACGCGAGTCTCAGCTCTCCTCCGCAGGGTCAGTGCCCACGCCCAAGTGCGACGCTGATGGCACCCGAACATTTGCTGTAGCAGGCAGCAGAGCCAGCAGCTCAGGGGAGCAATTTTAAAAACCAGGAGGCACTTAAACCAACCCTTAATTGACCCAGTTACTGCAGGAGAGTCCCGACTACTCGCCCTGGAGTCCTACTGGCACCAGCAAAAAGCACCAACCAAAGCTTGGGGGAACTTTGGTACAGCACAAGAGAAGGGAGTGGGGGTAGCGTAGCCGTATCGCAGAGCTGCTGCTTTTCACACCATTTTATCATCCCTGATAATTGAAAGTAAGGCCGGGTGGGCTGACCCCAGCACCACCACTCCTGGCAGCATGTTTGGTCCACAACGCTAGAATAATTATTTTGCTCCCTCCCACCCCTACAGCTTCATCATCTGAAAAGATTACAGTCAAAACAATGGCATACACAAATAAAAGTCAAGAGTTGACATAGTAACTCCGGGATTTGGGTATCAACTGTCCGAGAAATCAGAACACCCAGGCTTCACAATGTGCCCAACATCGAGCTGTGCCAAGGCGGGGGGGAAGGAAGAAGCTTTCCGTTTAAGCCTTCAGAGCATCGCTCCATCACTACGTCAATTCACAGCCACCGCAGCGTGCCGATGGACATCTTTCTGTGCCAAAAGAAACAAGTGCTTTGTCCTCTTGATATCAAAGGTAGCCACCTATAGTTACGGAACCATGCACAAGACCTTAACTCTGACCAGCAGGAAAACTTAGGACAACTGAGTGCAGATCCTGCCAATTTCTACCAGTTCCAACTGTGCTCTAAGTCTCATTGCAAAGCCTCAGTTAGAAAAAGGATCACCTCAGGGTATCCAACAAGAAGAAGAGTTGTTTTCTTTTTTTTCTTTCTTTTTTTTTTTTTTTTCAATATACCATAGGACTATGCAGTTCAATCATCAATCATCTTGGAAAGCTCAAGGAGGAGGTCATCCTCATCCTTCCCTGGGTCCAAGTCGAGCTCGGCTTCCAGTATGCCGTCTGAGAGTTCCCAAAGTAGCATCTCTAAATCCTCGTCTACAGATACGGGCGCGTTGCCTGTGGAACTCAGCCGGCGTGTCCTTGCTTCTTCTAGCTGGGAAGAAGCTGAAGTCGAGCTTGAGAACTCCATTGGCTCCATGGATTCTGCCTGGCTTCCAAGATGTGCTTCAGGTCTTGGCAGAGCAAGGAAGAGAACAATCAGTATATGCCATTTCTTAACGGGAAATCCCTTTTCTGCAAACCGGCTCTTAAAACCGTAGCCAACCCCTCCTGCACTTCAATCTTACCCAGGGATTGTTATTCAATTAACCCAGGGCTACATTTAGAGCCCAATATATTAGCAGGTACATTTTTCAGTTTGGGGGTTTCTCTGTGAAGCCAGAGCACCCGGAGTCTAGCAAAGATGGTTCAAATTTTGTAGCAAGAGGCACTTTGCCACCTTGCTTAATTTTCCTGTAAAAATGTTAAGAAGTCTCCATCTGCAAATATCTGTTTACTAAGTTAGTCATTTTTCCCACGGCACACTCAGCAGAGTTTGCTCCCCACTACAGGAAGCTGATCTGCAGCCATCACTTCCCTCTGCTCTCCCTGCACTCTTGTCACCTGGTATGTTTGTTCGGGTGGCATTCTTGAGGACCAAAAGGCAGAGGACACTACTCATCATTTATCACCTCACAAGGAAGTAGAACTTCACCTCATCCTCATTTAGGTATTCAGACAGAGCAAGAAGTCACTGGAAAGCTGTACCGACTTGCAGCATTTAAAGAAAGTAAGTCTAATTAAGCATTCCTGCTAGCTGCTAGAAAGTCATTTCACGTGACTTATTCCTCTGATGGATTTGGGCTTTAATTATCTCAGAACCCTCCTTTTTTCCCCACGTGTGACAGAACTTATGTTTCACTGGGGATATACACCGATTGAGGAAAAGAACAAGTTGTGGTCATCACCTGTTTTGGGGATTTTCTTCAAGTCTGGTGGCTGGGACGTGCTCCAGCGTGGCTGGAACAGCCTAGAAAGCAGCAAAACAGTATTTAGGACTCATGGGTAAAAGATTCCTTACTAGCTTTTTCCTCCATGCTGCTTCTCCTCTGGCATTGCGGAGCCTTAGCCAAAATACAAAACCAAGGTGCTCCTGAAGAAAGTTAATATTCACTTGGAGGTTACTAATGATCTTGTGTCTTTTAAGAACACAGCATTAATGGACAAAATCCTCCACACCAGAGAAATCACAGAATCACAGAGGACTAAGTAAATAGTGCCATTAACCTAATAAATATGGAAGGGTACTACAAGAATTCTGTAGGCAGCTACTGGATTTAAAAGGAAACAGAAGGCCTGTAGAACATTTGAGTTTTCCATCTTTTCTCCTAGAGGAGGATATAAATTTTACAAGGGATCCATTTCTGCATTAGCCCCTGTCCTTACCATAGCTGCTTTTTTGGCTGGAGGTCCCATTGTGTCAGCGTCAGAGGCAGTCCGTGGTTTCACAACTGCTACAGCAGAGGGAAAACTGCCAGGTGCCTTACGTTTCAGTGCCTTCTTCTTGGGGGAAGCGACTTTCCCATCCCAAGGCTTCGCAAACATGTTAAAGTTGGCTAGAGTAAAAGGAAGAGAGAACTGATACAGTCTTGCTCTGCCTCATGAAAAATCCACGTTCTCTTCCTCATTTCCACGGCCCGTCTACACAGTTAACTGTATTTGGCCAGCAGAATTACACTGCCATTGCCTGGATTCTCAGCAATATCTTCCACATAGTAAACTCCGTCTACCAACAATCCATACAAAGGAACAAAGAAAGTGAATAGCTACAGTAAATCATAATCCAGGACGAGGGAAACTCAGACACAGAGCGATCCCAAGTGCAAGCAATACTCTAAGACGTTGTATGAAGTCTAGTAAGATTCACAAATGTTGACAGCTTTTGTATTTAAAGTCTTGCTCCCTCTAGGAAAGGAAAAGCAGCAGGTATAGTAAGACAAGAGAGTGTATGCAACTGTTGTACCAGCTTCCTCTCCCCTGCAGTGATGTCCCACAAAATCTATTAAGTTGTTCTCCAAAATCCAAATTTGTAGAGTCATATTCTAGTCTCCCATTCCTGACCTAACGTCTGGCTGGCAGGAGAAGAAACGAAAGAAAGCTGGGTACTTGTTTTCTTTGTGTGTTTATTTCCTCGTGTCCCGTGAGACAGAGAGAAAGGCTACAATGTGCAGTGCATGCAGCCTTTAAGCCCTCCTTATCTCCCTCACACAATCTCATTTTACAAAGTTGATATAATCTTAACAACGAGGCCTTTGATCCTCTGTCATTTTTGACAGAAACTGGCCCCCCACATTAAGACGCTGATGCATGCTTTACAAACACATACACGTGTCAAGCTAAGCAACACATGCCAAAGAGGAAGGTGAACTTGAACTCAACACAGGGAGGACTTCATACCATAAACAGATGGCAGAAAAAAACAGAATACCAAAATTAGACTAAAAAGCCCCTCAATGTGTTAATTTTCTAGTGGGAAATACAGAATACCATCACGTAATTAACGAAAACAGACATGGTTGCACGTTCTGGCCCTTCTTTGCCTTTGAACTTTGTAGCCTTAAACTCTTTTATCCTCCGCATTGAAGGAAAAAGCAAAGCAGATCCTGAGCAAACGGAACTTGCTCAATATGGGAAGCACCTCACCGGGGCAGGTATTAAAGCATCTTATTACCTGATAGCTTTGTGTTCCATAACGATTTCTGCCCGGCTGGGGCAGGTCCAGGTTGTGCTGGGGGAGCTGGCACATTTCCTCCACTCTGCTGCATCCGCAGAGCTTTCTCGCGCTTTATTTCTTCCAAGGTTTTAACACGCACTTCTCCTTCTGGCTTGGCTTTACCTGCCGGCTCCTTCGACTGCACTTTGCTGGGCTCGGAAAGAGTGAGCACGCTCTGCTTCTTGGGCTCACTCTCAATTTTTGCCCCTGCGCTGGGATCTTTGGTTTTACCATGCCATTCAGCCTGGGCTTTGGCTTGACATTCTCGTCTCTGAAGAGCTCTCTCACGACGGATTTCCTCCAGTGTTTTCACATGGATCTCTCCCTTTGGCTTAGCAGCCTTCCCTGTCATCATCAAGAAATGAGAAGCACCAGCATTTAAAGAGAGTCCAACAATAGTTTAAGTCTCCAAAATTTGTCACAGTACTAAGGAAAACTAAGCCTGAGCGTTCCCAATAACCCATCTTAGGACAATAGCCTAACATTCTCCTCCTCCTCTGAGCCACTTGTTGTATTTTGAAGACCAGCCCTATCCAGAGAGAGTTGCTACACAGAAATGCTAGTTTACTTGATTACTTTTTCAGACTGCATTTCAAATTCCTGCTCCCGGCAGTGGCTCTATTCTAATTGTATATGATGGTTCACAGAAGCAGCTTAAAACCTTGACAAGGCACAAGCGGAAAATAAACACACACCTAGAGGCAGATTTCTGATAGTGGCTGTCAGAAGAGCTTCAGCACTCGAGCAAGAGGAACCAGTTCTTTGTTTTCATTTGAATTCCTTTTTAGGGCTGTATGAAAACGGTCTAAGTTCACGGAAAGGAAGAAGGAGAAAGTATATTTAATAGCCAGTTGTTACCTTTCGCAGTACTAGTCCGTTGAGAAGGTAATCCTAGCCTCTCCTTCACAGACTTGGGAACTTGAACTGCAAAACAGAAAAAGACCAAATTAGGGAGGCTGCATAAACGTCAACTTTGTGTTCACATTCGAAAACAAGGCAGGAAAGGTAACTTTGAATCCCGGTGATTAAGACCTCAGCCAACATGCAAAAAGAAACATCGCAGGAAAAGGACAAACAGAAAGCCTAACTACAAAACCCGTGAATCACATCCAGATGCCTGTTTAGTAGCTGTACCTCTCTTTGGTGCTTTGTCAGCATTTCCCGGAACCTCCACCTTCTTCCCCAGCCTTTCAGCAAGGCTGCGCTTCACGGGAAGGGCGCTTACATCAGCTTCAGACAGAGAAAACAAGGAATATTTTAAGAACATTTCTTTGCAGGAAGATTTGAGAACAGTCAACCACAAGCTTCTATTTTTCAAGCATATTTTCATAAAATTGCCTTTCAGCTGCTAAATGGTTTTTTTGCCATTTCTGCAGTCAACACAGATCTCCACTGCAACGCATTTTCCTCTCACACGTCAAAAATACTCTTCAATGCAGTCATATAGAGAAGGCGGCACCTAAATAACAGCTCATAAAAAGTTCCTACCCACGGAGGCTTTCCGTTTTCCTTGTTTCTCAGCAAGATCTAGTCGAACCACAGGTTCCTCCCCTAAAACAAAAGTAAAATTTTTCTATTTCATAGAAACCAGTAGCCAATAGAAATAGTATACTGTTAGCCCATGTCCAAAAAAACCCAGCAAGACACTGTTTTGACAGCTAAACCACACAAACTCATATTACAACTATAATTAACTTAGAAAAAGTATCCATAGTCTCAGTGTTTGCCTCAAATTCCAGCTGAATGTAGTCGAGAATGAATCTGAGTCTGCTTGACAGCTATACTTTGTGCAGAACAGAGCTGCATAAGCAAGCAGAATATTATTAGGTACAAATGCTGAGAAATATTCCTTTCTAAGGTGAATGTCTATGAGTAAAAGTACTTCTTCACTTCTTTCCCTTTCAAAGGAATTTGCACAACTCTAAACAATATAATTTATACACGGACTCCTATCGCACTACTGTCCACACGTGCCACTGTCAGCCTCTTTAAAGCTTCAGAAATTGCTTCTTACATAGCACTGTCCTCTAGAGCTCTTTCTTCTCGTTACTCTCCTGTTTTTCAGTTATCCCCCTATTTGCATACTGACACATTTTTTTCTTTCTCCTGCTACTGCACTTAACCTGAGCACCAAAGCTTTCCAGTACAACCAGGGACTTTCAGCATAAAAGCATGTTTTGAACAGAAGGCGGCAGCACCAGGAGGCTAACAGGGGTGAATTGCCTTCCTTCTTGCTTAACTTTCCAGTTTAGGAGTAATGAAATCAAAACAAAAGCATTAATTATTACCTTCCTCTGTAGACAGTGTCACAGTTCTCACCACTGTCCGGACATTTTCCTTTTCTGGAGCAGGAAAAATCATAGAATCGACGGGAGGAAGAGAAGATCTTGAAGGACCTTCTGTTCAGAGCAAGCAAAACATAAGGAAGTTTACCAAACAGAAAAAACTATCACGAAGAATAAAACACTTTAATTATTCATTACTGTCAAACATACAGTGACCAGAGCATGCAAATAAGAGAGGTGACTAGTTTGCCTCTGGTTGCCCTTGGAATTCCCATCTAGAACACCAGCTGGCTGAGAATCAGGTTGCTCGATGCCCCCAGCTAAACATGGAAGTCTATCCCTCAAGCAGCTCCCAGCCACCATCACCTGCCATTCTGAAGCCAATCAAATTTCACTTCTTTGGCAAATAGTTGGATTCACCAAAGCATAGCCAGCTACCCGGTATTACTGGAAGAGTTTTTTTTTTGAAAGAAAAATCATCACACAGGATGAAGGTGAAGAGGGTAAGAAAGTAGGGAATATTAACTCACCACCGTGTCTCTTAGTTTTTTCCTTCATTTTCTGCAATTTGATTTCTTCAAGTGTTTTTATTCCAAAATTCAGACCGTCCTCTGAAAACAGAAAACAGTTAATGAGACTAAGGCTTAGAGGCACTCACTGAGGACCACAGATCCTCAGGCTTCTTAGTGCTCAGGAACTTTCAGAAGTATTTAGAATAAACCCTGTCAACACTCCTCACAAGTGAAACAACCATAGAATCAATGGCATTTTGCCCCTCCTTTCACCCTTCAGGGTAAAAGCTGTAGTTTTAATTTTAATCCATTTACGTGATATTAGATCCCTCTATCGATAGATATGGCTTTCAACAGTGGTTGCCAGGCTGCACGTGCAGCCATTTAAACTCCATGCTGTGACCCTGTTTTGTTCTCCAAAAGGAAAGAAAAGGAGTTCAATTTTTTGACCCAATGGGCACATGATGGTATCAGGGAGAAATGAGATCATGGAAATAACCGAGTCCATTCAGCACCCCTACATTCTGTTGTGTTTTTACGCCACATTGCTTTTGAGTTAATTGTCAAGTTCTCCTTCCGATTTATCCTACTACAGGTGCTGGAATACCTTGTTTAGCAGTAGTAGCACTGGCTTTCCGAGTGGAAATCATCCGTAATCCATTTTGGCCTTCCTCAGCTGGTTGCTGGACGGGAGTTTTAGTTTCTTCTCCTTCCGCAGAAAGCTGGTCTGAAGGGGAAAAATCTATTCAGTTATGCATAGGCCAGATTGTTCGTGATTATGTAGCTCATGCAATGACACTTCAGTCCATGGTTCCTATAAAAAAGCTTTTTTTTTTTTTTTTTTTTTTTTTTTTTTAATACAGCTACACTGACCTGATGAACTCGTAAGTAGACTACCCTAGGACAAAACATCTCGGACTCTAGATTCTCTCTGCAGCTTTAACTACTACACAACATATTACCCTTCAGACAAAAAAAAAAAAGGAATTTCCTTCCTAGTTTCACATAGAGCTTTACACAACAGACGAGCTAAAGCCAAGAGTGGTTCTAAGCTTTCCTCCAACATTTCAGGTTCTGTCCGCTGACTGCCAGACAAAGCCACCAGTGACCTGAGCGGACTGCCTGCCCTATCGCTAGTCAGACCTCAGGTCATCTGTGATTTATACATTCATTTACAGCACAAATTCCTTCCAAGAACCAAAGACTTACACAATCATTTACAGCACAAATTCCTTCCAAGAACCAAACCATGCTCACCGTCATCATCTTCATCATCATCTGCAGCATTGATTACAACTGGAGGGTGTGTAGGGCTTGGGACATTTTCCGAGTTTTCCACTTTCATCACCCGCCTTAGCTATGGAGAGGGATTGGACTGGACAGAAAGTTTGTTTTGCTGCAGTGACATCTGAGCCACTTTCAAATCATCGTCCGTGGACTCAGGCGGACTTGGCAGTGTAGCTAGAGGAAGAGGAGGATCATCAGTAATATGGCAGTTTAAAACTTTGACCACAATGCACGAAGATGGTAGCTAAGGCAGATAACCTGCACAGACAATGAATTCAGCATCTCCTTTTGCCCATCCCGCCACTGTTTACACCGTGAACAATGACTTGCCTTCAAACAACAACACATCTCCCTACCACCCAGCAGAAGACGAAACAACAGAAAGCAAACTGCAAGGCAAATATCACACAAAGCAGAGAGAAGCTGAGCATGAAAGCAGAAAACAAATACCAGCAGTACAGCAGCAGTACACTCGGTTTAGCTGACCACCTAGGACTGCAGACCTTTTCCTGCACTCACAAATGGACGGTTACCTGATGTCTCCTACACTATTGGCACCCACTAAGTAATATGCAAAATTAATTCTTCAATACTTAAAGAAAAAGGACCTAAACTCACTCTTGCTTGGTGGTAAGAAGACTCCATCGATGTAACGTCCCTTTGCGTGATGAAAAGCACAGTTGGCTTTCTGACAGCCTACTGGCTGCTTCTCCCAGTAGCAGGGAATCTCAGCGCGCTTTTTCTGAAGACAGAAAGAAAGACAAGCTCGTGATAACATGCACCTAAGGTTTGCAAAGAGATGCACAGTTCCAGGTCACGACAGCGATAGGGCTGTCACAATACAGTGCTGAAACATCATTCCAAAGGTCAGTTTATCATGGAAGTATAGTATTTCCGGGCATATTCACAAAGTTTGCAGAAGCTGTAACCACTATGCACGTTTAGCCTTGTCATCATTCAGTTTGAGAAGACAGGCACTCTCAGACATCAGTTTAGGGTGGGTTAAACTAATACACCTAGGATTATACTAGGATTATTCAGAGGGAAAAAGAACATCTTAAATTGCCTACGTTAACTCTATCCAGAACTACTTCTTGGAGACTTCGTTCTTCTGCACCTTTAACTTTCCCCACTGCTTCCTAGCCCAGGCAGCTAGAACAGCATTATCTGAAGGACTCCGGGACACAAGAGACCTGATAGATCATTATCAAGCCTGCTCTCAGGAGGCTAGTACAGCCTGTTTATTACCCCCCTGCTCCAGCAGGTTTTAGCAGTCTAGTTAGCGGTTATTCTGCATCTGTTGAGAAAATACTGTCGGCGTCTAATAAAAGAAAATCTTGCTAAGATGTATCCTGCAAAAGCACAATCAGCACACCTACAGCACTGAAAAATGCTTTTGTTGATTTATTTTGAGAACACATCTTTAGGCACTCACGTCAATTTCCATGTGTCTGAATCGGCAGACATTCCTGAAACAACGACCCTCCTGCCACAGCGTGCAGACTGTCTCGTTCCCCAGAGCAGCTTCGCAGTGGCGGAAGGAACAGTTGTCTCCCTGTAACCAAAAGGAAACCAACAAGGAAAATATAGTACAGCCTCAAAAACGTCCATGCTACTGCTTCAGGTTGCTACGATTGAATTCAGAATCTATCTGGTTATCACGTTAACCAAAGACCAGTGTGCCTCCTCCTCCTACTCTACCCCTTCCTGAAAAAAATGAAAAAAAAAAAAACCAACAAAAAACCAAAGCAAAGCAAAGCAAAAGAAACCCAGCCATACCTTGGTACAGGTAGAATAGAAATAGAAGTAGCAATCGTCTCCTTGTTTAGACATGCCGACAAGTTCTGATAACAAGCTCGGGTTCTCTCCACAGGGACTTCCTCTGCTCTTGGAGAGAGCTGTCTTCACCCTTGCTTGGGCTGAAAGTCTTCCACTGGCTTGTGATCAGTGAAATCTTCTTTTTAAAAGTAACCCTAAAGAAAGTACCAACAAGTGAAAAATAATGAGTAACAAGCATTTTTCCAGCTTTCTTCTGTTCATCAAATTAGTCTCTTGAGGAGAGCAATGCCTTGAAATCAGCTGTTACGGGAACTAACACAATATTAAACTAAAGTTCTGTAAAGCTGCCAGGAGCTTTGTCAGCAAGTGTTCTCTTCCACGTCCTCAATAATATGCCCTGGAGCACACCCGGAAGCCTGAAAATGGAGTCACTTCTTCAAAAACCACCTGATCATACATGCAAGGCAATGATCAACTATGGCTACGAGTAACTTCTACAGAACGCAGTATGACGCATTAAATAGCATGTTCCAGTCACTGTGGGTCTTCGAGTTCACCTACCTGGACAACCTCAGCAAAGTTATCGATCTTCAAAGACTTCCAGTTAACTTCTCCTAGAGGCCGAACCAACACTGAATCCGTGAATTAATGATAAAGGGGTAGGAAGAATTTGCCTCCTCACTTTGCCAAGGGAGCCTCTCATCCACAATTCAAACATAGGATGTGCTTTTAAACAGCTTATAACTAATGGAGGAAGCAAGTCCATCTGAACACTCTCTCAGACTGGAGACAGCCAGGGTTAGTTAGCTCTTCAAAAAATAAAAACCAAAAAAAAAACCCACAAAACAAAACAAAAACAAAAAAACCCAGTGCATTTAGAGATGAACTCGTGATTCAAAGTGGCTGCAAAAATGAGGATCCATCTTCCACAGCCAGACAATTTGACTTTTTTTTTTTTTTTAATTCAAAATTCAGTATGTTCCAATCTCTGGTCTTCAAGATTTCTTCACCTATTAAGAAAACACTAAAACCTTTCCCCATCTTTATTACCTGTACAGCAAAAAACACACCAGTGCATAGAAATACACAAATGTGCATACGCATACACACATATGTGTTTAGACACACACACGAGGAGTGAGTGATAGAAAGTTAGCGAGAGCGACAGTGGAAATCAGAAGTTTTGCCTTTTTGACACAGAGAGCGCGTAAAAACTCTCTCATTTTGAGGGAACTAGAAAAAAATGGAGGATCTACCAAATATTTTGATGAGTATGCCTTCGAGGCCAATGCTTTATACCATGAGTGATCTGGGGGCCAGCACACAAATATGCATACATATGTACATGCATACAGGATAAACATATCTATACACACAAGCGTGCACAGTATATGTTGTATGGTATCCATATCGAGAACAACTCGTAGCCCTGATCAGACACGTAGAGTTGCAATCAATTAACAGCAGGAAGACAGCAGATCAAGGATACAGCAAGCTTTGAGAGGCAGGGCAATGCTCACTTTGCCAGTGGCATGGCTGCATGATACCAAGAATTTTGAATTAGTTTGATTTTTTGGAAGCAATTTGTTTTCTTTCTGCGCTGTAGCAAATACCACAGGTTTGCCATCACGTGCTGTTCCCTAATCCATATATCCATCATCATCCATTGCTGCAAGATCATGAAAGGTTAGAAAAGATGACTTAGGTCCAATTTAACAGCCAATGATTTTTCAATGACCAGAGCTGCAACAGATTTTATTTAGCCACAAGCAGTTTTTTTTCTCTGATGTGAAGTCAGATATTTTGATTTTTTTTTTTTAAGACACTAAATGTCATAAAACCTGCAACCAGACCAGATAAAGTTCAAATTAGAGTGATTCTGAATCCTTTCATTAAAATGCTGCACATTTCTGTGCAAATTATTTCTGACTCTTCTGGACAAAAGCGGATGAAATAGTTCTTACAAATTAATAATAAAAGGTTGGAACCTTTTACTCACACAAACACTAGTGAATTTTCCAGGAAGTATTATTTTGGCAGGGAATTTTCCCAAATCTAAAGTAAAGAGGGGAAAAGTTGGGTTCTCGTATTAGTTGTTGGTTTTGACTGCTTGACAAAGGGAATAAAAACAGTAGTTAAGTGCAAGGTTTCCTTCTCTTCTTTAGTATTGAGAGGAATCGTCACTTCTGACCTTTAGCACCTTCAGAAACACACTTAGTGCCATGCAGATTCCTCTGCATCTACTTCTAAAAATTACTGGTGCTCCTTAGCATGGAAGTTGGACTTGAAATCTTTCCCAGATTGAGCTCTTTTGAATGCCCAAGGAGCTCATCATTTTGCTTGTTGCCTTCCATTTTCCTGAACAGACCCAGAACGCTGTTCAGGATATGAATGGATCTGGTCTAAGGAATGGGAAGAAAGCAAAAACCAAGGATACCTCACAGCCCTAAATGCCATAAAAAGCAGTCTCATTTTAAAAAAGATCTCCAAAGCTTTTTTTTTTTTTTTTTAACTGACATCTGCCAATATGGCGATCCAAGTGCTGAACAGAAACCAACTGAACTAGCCCCTGAAAGCCTGAATAAAAATGAGTAACTCTGGTGCACTCAGCAGGTCTGTAATAGAAGTTGGCAAGATTTTTAGATTTCTTTTTTCTCCAGGGTGCTAGTAAAGTTTTTGCGTTACGAGATTTTGAACTCTTTTTGTACAAAAGAATTACAGATGCACTACAGTCACGGTAGCTGGGGGTCTGGAAATACATGCCAACAAGTGTCATAAAGGAGGCTCAGGGGCGACCTCATCGCTCTCTACAGTTACCTGAAAGGAGGCTGTAGAGAGGTGGGGGTTGGTCTATTCTCCCACGTGCCTAGTGACAGGACGAGGGGGAATGGGCTAAAGTTGCGACAGGGGAGTTTTAGGTTGGATGTTAGGAAGTACTTCTTTACCGAAAGGGTTATTAAGCATTGGAACGGGCTGCCCAGGGAGGTGGTGGAGTCACCATCCCTGGAGGTCTTTAAAAGACGTTTAGATGTAGAGCTTAGGGATATGGTTTAGTGGAGTACTTAGTGTTAGGTCGGAGGTTGGACTCGATGATCTTGAGGTCTCTTCCAACCTAGAGAAATCTGTGAATCTGTGAATAAACTTTGCCTTTGCTGAAGGAAGATAACTAGTCCAAAGAAAACCTGTCTAGTTTGTTTTACAGGCTTGTCTTTCTCAGTATGGAACAAACTGACCTCCCTGGTCTAACTTTCCAGTTGGCTATTCTGCCTTTGTCCTGGAGAGAAGAGCAAGAAGGGAACAAAATATTTTTGCACTCCAAAAAATGCATTAGGGAAGGATTATCACACCTACCTAAGGGTAATTTCTTGTTTGTTTATAAAGCACAAAGTCTTTCTCTTGGACAGTCTCTGTTGCTGGCCTGTTTTGTGCCTTCCATTTATAATAAAGGTATTAAAGATGCTTACCCCGTTTTGGTGGTTTTTTTTTTTTTTTTTAGAACAGTGTAAGCGGACAGTCGGATGACAAGCAAGAAAGAACAGCATAAACTCCTTGTTGTGACCCTGCTTTTTAATCACCCAGCATCAGCCTGGCTGCAAAACAGTCTCCGCTGATTTACCTGCTTGTTAAAGCACCCCACAGGCTGCAAGTGTTGTGTGCTAGGTGTCAAATTATATTTAACGGTGCATAGGTAAACCATTCATCTTCCCATGGTCGAAGCACAGAACAGCCTCCTGCTAGCACAGCTCATCCTTGCTGTAACTGCTTTTAAACCTATTTGTTGGTAAGAAAAGAGCTCAGTACACCACCTTCACAGGGCAAAAATTCACATGGAAGAGCAGAAAAACCCAGAAGTGCTTCCTGAACTTCACGTTACCAACAGCACCATCGGATTTAGATCCTGGCCTGGCATCCAGGATGCACGGCCTGCAAGCACTGCTGCGATGTGGAAGTGCCAAGGCAGGTTTTTGGCCTGCCCTAAAACACTTTTTTTTTTTTTTTTTTTCTTTAACAAACAATACAAAGAGTGTGCCAGGTATGCTGTAATGCCCGTGTGCCAGGTCAATAGAGCATATCCAAACAACAGAGGCGCTTCTCCTAATTTCCGGCGTGAAAACACTTTCACAGCGTTCTTTTCATGAAGAAACCCCTCTCTATCTTCTCCAATGCTCCAGGACCTGCTGCAGCTGCAGCGGCTGCGCTGGTACAACCCGCATCTTTGACAAATCTTTTCAACGGTTCTGCTTTACCTCGGCACAGTTGAGGTCACTCCTCTTCCTCTTCCAGCTGAGGAAGCAGCTTGCGGGCTCTGCCACACGGTCGGTGCAGAAGTGAAAGCTGGGAACACAGCAGTCAAACTCTCACTGCTAACGAAGCCACCAGGGCAGAGGGCTAACACAGACCCGCCAGAGGCGAACCGTACCCGCTCTCCCTCCCGGCTGCGAGGCTCGCCGCAGCAGCCCCGACCCGAAGCGCTCACAGTGCTTTGCTTGGTGATGTCACCGATGAGTCAGAGTCCCCAGATGAGCATCTGCCTTGCCACTCTTTAATGTTGGTGTTGTTTTTTGGTTGGTTGTTTGCTTGCTTTTGAAACTTATGCAGGTTATGGTAAACCTTCAGGTAAACCACAGATCAATGGGGAAGAAGTCCCACACGAGGGAAGGCCGTGCTTTTCTTCCAGGCAATGGCGCATGCTTTAACATGCTGCATTCGACAAAGAAGCTCTCTCCATTTTGCGCAGTGGCAACAGGCACGACTGCAACACACGCACGTGTAGGCAGCACCTGCAGGTCCCAAACCCTTAACCAATTTTTAGATAGCACCAATTTTTTATGTAGTGGCTTTCCCTTCATCCATAACCCCTTTTTTCCTTTCTTTGTATCGGGTGGCTCTCCTCCATTGTTCTCTCTGTCATTTTCCTCCCCAGTGTCTGAGCGGGTACTGGGAATCGTTTCCAGAGGAAGGGTACTGCTGAAGCTACAACATTTACTCTCAGGGAAAAGAGAGTATGTGAAAGAATACATACTTCCTTTCTTTTTCCTTTTTTTTTTTTTTTCTAAATCTCTGAAATCAACGCCGCGGCCTGGCAGCAAATAACTATGGGAGTAATGATGATTCCTCATCCTCACTGTAACGTTGTAGTTAATGTCATAAAGAAGCAATTTCCCCAGGCAGTGGCCATTTGAGATGGGAAGGGGCAGTAAGAGGAAGTTTTCCTTAGACTAGCTCTTCCCCCAGAACACCTCGCCATCCAGCAACAAATTCAATTCACCTGCTCCGTCTGATCAGTCAAACGCGCGTCCGACTCCAGCACACGCCACAGCGGTGGTTCTGACGTGGTTTGAGAATCACCTATCCGCAGAATATCTCGGGTTTGTACACTCAAATAACGCAGTCTTTTCCAAATAAGGCCCAGAGCTCACACTCCGAGTGCAGCCTAACATCACCAGAGGGCCGGTAGGCTAAACATTCCCATCCTGGCAACAGGACTGACCCGGGCAACAGTAAGCATCCCTTCTGCACTTTCATCGTGAACATCAGCATAAGGAAACAGAGTGTAGGTGTAGGAACAGCATCGGTATGTATATGGAACATCGGGAGAGGAAACTATATCGGTATTTACAGCTTTTCTACTTCCTTGTCAGAGAGACGTTATCTCCAAATTGATGTATTTTGAATAAGGGCTGGTGGATCGGATTTATTCTTACTAGTGATAATATTTCCTCTTGAATAGTACTTAATATCTGATAACGCATCAATCAATCGTCAAAAATAAACTTAAAAATGTGTAAGGCTTATCTCATTGGTCGATACAAAGACCAAGGTCTTTTCTCTTTTCTCTTTTTTTTTTTCCCAGTATTGTTTTTCTGTTTTCCTTCTCACTGCAGTCTTGATTTTGTTTCTTGTCCCTTAAGTATGTTTTCAATGTGTTGTTGAAACATTTTCCCTTTCAATCCGAAAAAAGGAGCTGTCACTGGTGTCTGCAAGTTGAAGACTGGAGCTTATCTGAAAATCACTGAGCCCAGGAGATGTCACCTTAGTCTTCCAATAGGACAGGGATGTCTTCATTTCTCAGTTAAATGCATTTTTCAGGTTTGTGTATTATTTTCTCATGAACGGAAAGTGTGCGCACAATTTGCCAGTTGTGGGACTAGGAGTTCTCTTATTTCCTGTGCTTTGTTTAACCTGTCTTAAGTTTAATGGATAGCAATCAAGGTGTACTAGAAATCTGAAAACACTTTATGCTTTGTTCTCTCAGTCGTTTTGGTATAACAAACTAGTTTATGGTTTAAACCCTCCATTAGGTTAGCGGTTTCCCTAAACGTAACAAGTCCCTGTGTGCTACAGGAAGACAGTAACAAAAAATTAAGTATAGATATTCATCCTGTCATTATTCAGCTTCTGCCTATGGACAGACAATTACACTTATTTAAAGCGGTATCCTCTTGAAACCTAATCAGCATGTTAGAAAGGACTTAGTTATCGGCTTTTGTCCTGGAGGGCTGAGGTTTGGTCTGTTTTGTTTTACATTCAGCATTTCCTTTTCTAGCTTCCATTCCCCTGTTGTTTTGCATGAGGAAAACATGCAGCTTTACAAAGTAGAACGGAAAGAGATGCTTTTCAGTCTAACTTTTCAGTTTTTTGTAGGAGTTTTAAATGTGGTGGGTGCAAAACAGCATAAGTACTGCTGCCAAAGTTATATTCAAACAAGTATTTCTTGGAGAAGCAGAAGAAGCCCAGGGAGAAATAAATTTACAAACATGCTCTTCATGCTCTCCTTTCCCAAGATTTCTCTGAGATATATCCCATAGTCTGTGGGTTTTGAGGTATGTGGTTCCCAGGAGTGAAAAGGAGGGCCAAACAGCTCTCCTCTCGGATCTCAACGTGCCAGGGCTTTAGTGTACTGTCACTTATGGCTCCGCTTTTCACCTGGAAAAAGCGACCTCATGCTGTGAACTGAGGAGCCCTGCAATTGTTCTACTTGTTGTTTTTTTTTTTTTTTTTTTTTCCCTGCTCGTATAGGCTTAGACATGTGCTGATGAAACAATAAAAAAGCCAGCTTGGTACATCTCCTTACAAAAAAATAAGTACAAACTTGAGCTCCTGATCGGCTTCATGCTGAACTCTGTGCTGTTCTTGTCGTAATCTTGGTCTCTCAGTAGATAATATGGTTTAATTACGAATAGAATCATGTGATGAAGAAGATCTCACACTGCAACAAATTCAACATCTCAAATGAAATTTTACATTTTCCGTGATTTTCTTTCTGAGCAGAAGTGTGTAGTATTAAATATATATATATATATCTGTGATGAAGCCACGGTCGCAGTTACTCAGATATCTTAATAAGCACTTGCAGGAAGATAAATTGCTGCATCTTTTAGCATTATTTAATTGTAGGGTTAGAGACATGTTGATTCAACAGAGCTGTAAAGTTTCTAAGAGGTCACTTTGAAAAATACCAGCTAAATTACTGGCAAGACTGCACCCGTTCTTAAAAACAAACAACCCCCCCAAATCATCTGTTTTCCTCTTACAGGTAACTGAAGTAATCCCCAAAGAAGACAGTTCACTATCCATAGGCAAGTTTTATTTTTAAACATTTTCTACATTTTATACCTAGCCACAACTTAACAACCAGTTAACAGTCGGTGACAATCCTGTTCAGTGTTGAAAATGTCATTCTGGCATAGGAAACAAAGGACTTCATCTTCTTGCTTTACAGCTGAATGTCTTCTACGTAATGTTTGGAGAAGTGAAATCTTGCAAGAGCTTTTCAAAAATTCTGCCCGGTTTGGATGATGAAGTAAATTGCCATAGTCAGTAGATTCTGGCACTGACAAGTTCCTTCAAGCTAAAGAGGGAGTGCGATTGTTGCAAAGCATGTCTGTATTTTGAGACAGGGACGACCACAAGTTTTAATCTTAAAATACGACATGGAGGGGAGGCTGGTTGTTCACACATTCTTGCAAACATTAATACAATCTGTCCCATTATCAAGAACAAAATTAGGGACTGAACGGAGGTCTTTCAAATACCAGTGTTGCAAAAATAGACTTTTTATGCTACTAATGTCAAAAGAATCCTGATTGTACTAAACTGTAAGTGTCTCTTCTAGCTGATAAATCAGGAACAGCACAGAAGAAAATGCGTCTGCTCTAATGCTCTTTGGGCTTCGGTGAATTCTCTGGCCAGCAGATGGCGAACTCGTTTTTTCTAAACCAGTCAAAAGTATAGGGAGAAAGTAAATGTCTTGCACACATTACACAAGTCCAGGGCATTGGGATCACTGGGCTACATGAGTGAAAGAGATGTACCCCAACAGTACCCCACTTAGATTCGCTGCTTGCAACATAAGCAGGATAGGAGGGCTGTGCAAAGCAGTTTTGGTAAATTGAGAAATTCATGTATTTCATCAAGCCTAAAGATACTAATTAGTTTCATGTGGGGGAAGGTCAGTCTTTCAAAGAAAAGAAAAAACATCTCTTAAGCAGGATTTTCTGAATGGTGGAATCTAATCTGAAAAAAGGCCACTTCAGCAGGGTATTTATTTATTTATTCATTTATTTTTTACTGTATTGAACCTCTCAAGTAAGCTAGGAGCAGACTAGGAACAACTGAGGACTTGTTAGAGTGTGCCTTTTCACCTGGACTCATGTTACTTTGAATAAATTAACAAGGATAGCTAGTGATAATTTGTGATTTAAGGAAATTCCAGATACGTGAGAGAAAGAGCAGCGTTAAAGCAGTTAAATTCCTGCTCTCTCTAATAAGTGCTCTCTCTAGCCAGTTTCTGAACGCTTCTGTTCTGTGGCTAGGATTTGGTCAGCTTGACCACAAGATCACTAGTAAAACAAGGATGCCGTCCAGTCAAACCTTCAAATGAATGCAACTTACCTAAGGTCTACCATTTGCTATCAAAGCAGGTAGCTTTGTCCTAATATTCTGTACAGTTGACCAATTTTAGCACGGAACTGAAATGCAGTCAGTTTAATGGGAGGGCTTTGGAAGCTGCCTTCTCCAGTCAGTTCAGCCCTGTAGTCAGAGAGCAGATCAAGCCGTGTGCAGGCTTGTGACTTCTCTCTTTAGAAAGAAAACCACTGAGCCAGACATTTCCATGTTGAGTATCACAACAGGGAATGACATTTCTTCCCTTTGTCTTTCAGATGCAGAGCTTACTGATGGAAGCCTTCAATACTCAGACTAAACCTACCATCAAAACGGACGACCTTTTTACCATCCAAACCAACCATTTTTCCATCAAACCCAACAACTTGGGTTTTGAAACGAAACTGGTAAGCCACAAGTCCTTATTAAATCTATTTTGCAGTGAAAGGGTTTTCTCTGTAACCTGATCATTTAAACTGTTGTGCTTAAAAGAAGGTCACTTGCAAGAGCGGTTATAATCCATGCTAATCCATGCTCCGTGCTGTTCCTTACAGTCAGCACACCAGGTTCCCCCAGTGCGGTAACATGTAAGGGTGGAAGCCTAGGGAACACTCAGGTAATGCTGCTATAGCATACCCTGAAAGCCTCCTCAATGCTCTACAGTTTCTTTAAAATGTGAATGTTAGTTTAATTTTCCTAGTCACTTTAAGCAATTACTCCACAAGACCTTATTGTTCTCCACAACTCCCTCTTAGAGGTTGTAGCAGCGTGGGGGTTGGTCTTTCTCCCAAGCAGCAAGCAACAGGAGAAGAGGAATTGGCCTCAAGTTTCACCCAGGAAGGCATGGGGTGGATATGAGGAAAAAATTCTTCCCTGAAAGGATTGTGAGTCCTTGGAAGAGGCTGCCCAGGGAAGGAGTTGAATCACCGTCCCTGCAGCTCTGCAAAAGACGTGTAGATGTGGTGCTTGGGGACGTGGTTTAGTGGTAGACTTGGCAGGGCTGGGTTAGCGCTTGGACTTGATGACCTCAGAGCTCTTTTCCAGCCTAAAGGATTTGACAATTCTATGGTAATAAGCACAAGTGCTGAGACACAGAGCTGACCAAGCAAACATAGAGACAAGGACAAGACATGAACCATGAGGATTCTTAACAGAAGAGTAGAGAAAGCAGCTAGAAATAGAAGATCTTTTTAGAAGAGAACTTTCCAAGCTAGAGAAAGAGGAAAGCATATGTGTGTAACTTCAAACTTGAACAAGAAAGGAAAAGCATGCTAAACACTGACAAGAAAAACACAAAGAAATATAAACACCAACACTTCAGACTAAAACTTCAAGAATGATTTGGCATTCGTTATCTTGTTGAGGTTTACGGAAGTTGCCAGAAATATTTTTTTTCTGGGGGTGAATCTGATAAATTATCTTAAATTTAACTGTCACTGACAAACCTGTGAGTCCGAGGAAATAGATACTGAGTGGTGTCCCAGTAGGCAGGAGGGCAGCGGTGGCTGTGTCACCCAGGTGTCACAATGGGCAGCGGTGGCTGTGTCATCCAGGCGTCACAGTGGGGCCGTGACATGGCAGCCCAGTCAGGATAAAAGGCCCCTGGTTGCAGGCAGGCCCCAGTCGGGATGGAAGCCCCTGGCAGCAGGCAGCAGAGGGCAGAGCAGGGCAGGACAGGGAGGTGAGTGTGCGATGAGCAGGGGCTGAAGCGGTGTCCGAGGCTGAGCAGGGCCAGGGTCCCGCTGCAGCGTGAGCAGGGGCTGGAGCACAGCAGCTGCTCGAGCAGGGGCTGGCTTTGAGCAGCCCCCACAGCACAATGGGAACCAAGTGTTTGCTGCACAAACGGTGTTGCAGACCTTCCACCAAAGTGGTGATATGAAGGTTTTTGGGTGTCCTGGGAAGATGCTTTGATATGTTGGGGAGATCCTTCGTTGCACCGGGAAGAGACATGGGTTCTCCAGGGATGTGTTTTGATGTCAAGGGTGGTGTTTGGTTGCCATGAGTAAGACAGTCAGGTGCTCCAGGAAGAAGTGTCCAGGGAGGTGCTTGTGTGTTCCACCATGATGCTTACGACCTCTAGGGAGATGTCTGAGTGACCACGGGAGAAACTTCGGTGAAGCAAGGATATGCTTATGTGCCCTGGGGAGAGAGGTGCTTGTGTGCCCGGGGAATGTCCTTGGGCTCTCTAGGAAGATGCTCTATTCCTCTGGGGTCACTTGGGTGCCCCAGGATGTGCATGAGTACTGCAGAGAGCAGTTTGTGTGCTCCAGGGAGGTGCTTGAGCGCTCCAAGAGTGTTGTTGAGTTCCCTGAGAAGGTGTTTTTTTGCCCCGCTGAGGTGCTTGCATGCTCCAACGAGACTGCTGAGTGCTGGAGAACGATGCGTGGGTGCTGTGGGGATATGTGTGTTTCCTCAGGTGAGAAGCATTGGTTTACTGGAAACAAGCTTGTGTCCCCCTGGGAAGTGCTTGTGGACCACAGGGAAGTGCTGGGGGTCCCCAGGAAGATCGCTGGATGCCCCTGGAGGTGCTTGTGTACCCTGAGGAGATGCTAGATTGCACGAAGGAGATGCTTGGGTGCTTTCGAGACATGCCTGGGTGCCCCTGTGTTGTGCTTTCTTGCTCCAAATCGATGCTTGGGTGCTCTGGGAATGTTCTTGGGTGCCTCCAGGAGAAGACCGTGTGCTCCTGGAATGTGCTTGAACGCCCTGAGGAGATGGCAGCATGCCCTGGGAAAATGCTTGGGTCCCCCAGGGAGATCTTTGGTCTTCAAGGGAGGTGATTGTGTTCCCCAGCAAGGTGTTTGGCTGTCCCAGGGAAATGGGACGCAGGAAATGTGTCACCCAGGCGTCACAATGGGCAGCGGGGCAGCGGTGGCTGTGTCACCTAGGCGTCACAGTGGGGCCGCGACACGGTAGCCCAGTCGGGATAAAAGGCCCCTGGTTGGGGGCAGGCCCCAGTCGGGATGGAAGCCCCTGGCAGCAGGCAGCAGAGGGCAGAGCAGGGCAGGACAGGGAGGTGAGTGCGCGATGGAGCAGGGGCTGAAGTGCAGTGCGAGCCTGAATGGTCCAGGAACCAATGTGGGGAGGAGATGCTTGTGTGCTCATCCCAGTGCAGAGATGATGCCTGGGTGCCTGAGAAGGTGCCCGCGGGACTCAGGAGCTGCTTTCTTGCTCGATGGAAGTTCTTGGCTATGGCAAGAAGAATCTGGGTGCTCCCCAGGCTTCTTAGCTGCTGTGTCCAGATGCTCCCTGGGTGTGCAGGGAGATGCTTGGTTTCTCCAAGAAGACAGCTGGGTGATGCAGAGATTTTTTTGGATGTCTCAGGAAGATGGATTGGTGATCCTGGCTGTTTCTTGGTGGCTCCAGAGAAATGCTTGAGTGCTATTTGGGGATGCTTGTGTACCCTAGGAGATGTGGTTGTGTGCCCAAGGGAGAGGCTAGTTTGATCCAGGGTAAAGCTGTGTTTCTCCAGGGAGGATTTTGGGTGCTCCAGGGAGATAGTTGGGTGCTTTTTGTGTGATGCTTGGCTCCAGGGAGATGCTGGAGTGCTGTGGGGAGATGCTTAGTTCCTGCTCTTTGGTATCTGTGTCCCCTGGGGGGGTGCGTGCATGAGCACGGGGACATACTTGAATGACCCTGGTAGGTACTTGTGCAGCCCTCAGAAGCTCTTGGGTGCCAAGGGAGGTGCTTCCCATGTCCAGTGGGATGTTTGTGTGCCCCAGGTGGTGTTTTGGTGCCCTGGGGAGATGCTTGGGTTCTCCAGTCAGATGTAGGACTGTGGTGGGAAGGTTCCTGTG
This sequence comes from Anser anser, assembly GCF_964211835.1. Taxonomy (NCBI): domain Eukaryota; kingdom Metazoa; phylum Chordata; class Aves; order Anseriformes; family Anatidae; genus Anser; species Anser anser. The sequence continues at coordinate 211,619 of NW_028153572.1, read as the reverse complement.
TGAGGTGCAATGAGGTGCTTGGGTATTGCAGGGAGGTGCTTCTGTGCTGCAGGGAGATGCTTGGGTGCCTGGGGCAGAGCTTTGTGTGATTAGGGGATAGATTTTTGTGCTCTAAGGTGCAGCCAAACATTCCCCAGACCATTCCCCATCTTGGGAGCACCCAAGCATCTCCCCAGAGCACCCAACCATATTGTACTAGGAGTACCCAAGCAGCTCCCCAGAGTACACGAGCATGTCCAAGGAGCATTCAGGCACCTCCCTAGAGAAGACATGAACCTCCCTAGGGAAAGAACCAGTCTCCCTTGGGAATACAAGCATCTTCCTGGAGCACTCTCCACGACACCCAAGCCTCTCGCCAAGGAACATAAGCACCTCTTGAAATCACCGAGATTTTCCCCAGGGCACACAAGCCTTGTGTTGGAGTAGACAAGCATCTCCCCAGAACACCTAAGCACTACATTCTACCTGTGAGGCATCATCCAAGAGCATTCCAGCACCTTCCAGGAGATCCCAACATCACCCTGAGCTCACAAGGTTCTGCCCGGCTCAGCCAGGCATCTCTCCGGAGCACCCAAGCATCATTGTAGGGCATCCAAACATGACCCTTTTAAGGACCCAGGCATTTTGGGTAGACCTGTGCGGTGCCAGGGGTTGGACTTGATCATCCTTATGGGTCCCTTCCAACTCGGGCTATTCTATGATTCTACGATTCCCCAGCAGCAGCAAAGCATTTCCCCAGGAACACGGCTATTTCCCTGAGGCACACAAGCATAACCCCCCGAGAACGCAAGCATCTTCCTGGAGAACCCACGCATCTCCCCACAGCACTCAGGCACCCCACTGCAGCATTATTGAAACATCTCCCCAGGGAACCCAAGCACATCCCAAGGTACTTTGACATCCGTCCAGAGCTCCCAAGCAAGTTCTTTCAGCATCTTGGTCGTTCAAAAAGCACCTCTGTGAAGCATGCAGAGACCTCTGTGGAGTACCCTAACTTGTCCCTGGGGTAGGAGAGGTAGATACCCAGGATCCCCAAGCATCACTCTGGTACACCCATCACATCCTTGGTACGCAAAAGCACCTCCCCGTGCTGCACAAGCAATTTGCTGAGGCAGCCAAAGATCTCTCCAGAGCACCCAGTCACCTGCGTGGGATATTCAAAAAGCAAAGCGCGGACAGAAAAGCAAAGCAAAAAAGGTCCAAAAATAAAACAAAGCAATGCAATGAATATGTACCTAAAAAAAAAAAAAAAAAAAAAGGACAAAAAAACCCAAGGAAAGCAGGGCCAGGAAAAGCAAAGTAAAGCATGTCCAGGAAAGGCAAAGCAGTGCAAGGCAGAGCAAAGAAAAGCAGAGCAGAGAAGGTAAAGCAAAGCCGTGGCAGGAATACAAAGCAAAGCAAAACAAAGGAAAGCACGGCCTGAAAAAGCATGGTCAGGAAAGGCAACGCAGAGCAAGGCAAAGCGAAGCAGTGCAAAGCAAAGCAGTACAAACTTGTACAAGGAAAGTCCCAGCAGTGCCAGGAAACGTATAGCAAAGTAAAGAAAGCAGTTTGAGGCAAGGCAAAGCAGAGCAGAGAAAGTAAAACCAAGAGGTGCCAGGAATAGGAAGCGAAGCAAAGCAAGACAAAGGAAAGCGTGGCCTGAAAAAGCAAAAGAAAACATGGCCAGTGGAGGCAAAGCAGAGCAAGGCAAAGCAAAGCAAAGCGAAGTAGCACGAGGAAAAGCAAAGCATTGCCAGGAAAGACAAAGCAAACAAAGCAAAGCAAAGCAATCTGAGGCAAAGCAGAGCAAAGCAGGGGCAAGAACAGCAGAGGAAAGTAGAGAAGGAAAAGCAAAAGTGTGCCCTGAAGAGCAGAGCAAAGCAAAGCAGAGCAAGGAAAAACAAAGAGAAGCGAAGCAAATGTAAGGAGCTGGCGGCCAGCCCTCCTGCCGGTTCCCAGTGTCTGCGGGGCAAAGACCGCAGGGCCCTCATGCCGGGTAGAGCTGGCGGCCAGACTCGGACGGTGGCTGTACCCTGCTCGCCCGCTCCCCGGCCTCCTTGACACCTCATAGCCTGCTGTGAGAGTGGGCAAGAACCATGTCTTGCTTTACCTGGTTTTATCTTTCTTTATTTATTTATTGTTGCCTTTCTTCCACTGTACTTATCGTCGTTCAAAACCTCACCCAACACCGTCCCCAGACGAATAGCAGTGGGGCCCACGTAGCAGCAGGCCACATGGCTGGGGCCACAGAATTGACCATGTTGGGTGGCCAGGCCAGCTGCCCCCACCCTTGAGTTGCGAGGGGACAGTGTCCGGGCTGCGGGGAGGCCCAGCTGTGTGTCTGAGGGTTTATGCGGTCCTAAATATACCGATCGCCTCATCGGCAAAATCGTCGGGACGGTCTGCAAAGGAAGCCTAGCGCAGCACAGGAGAGCAGAGCAATGAAGAGGAAAGCCGAGCAAGGCAAAGCAAAGCAGTGCAAACTTGTACAAGGAAAGTCCCAGCAGTGCCAGGAAACGTAGAGCAAAGTAAAGAAAGCAGTTGGAGGCGAGGCAAAGCAGAGCAGGGGTAGGAAAAGCAAAGCAGAGCAGAGAAGGTAAAGCAAAGCCGTGGCAGGAATACTAAGCGAAGCAAAACAAAGGAAAGCACGGCCTGAAAAAGAATGGTCAGGAAAGGCAACGCAGAGCAAGGCAAAGCGAAGCAGTGCAAAGCAAAGCAGTACAAACTTGTACAAGGAAAGTCCCAGCAGTGCCAGGAAACGTATAGCAAAGTAAAGAAAGCAGTTTGAGGCGAGGCAAAGCAGAGCAGAGACAGTAAAACCCAGAGGTGCCAGGAATAGGAAGCGAAGCAAAGCAAGACAAAAGAAAGCGTGGCCTGAAAAAGCAAAAGAAAACATGGCCAGTGGAGGCAAAGCAGAGCAAGGCAAAGCAAAGAAAAGCAAAGTAGCACGAGGAAAAGCAAAGCATTGCCAGGAAAGACAAAGCAAACAAAGCAAAGCAAAGCAATCTGAGGCAAAGCAAAGCAAAGCAGGGGCAAGAACAGCAGAGGAAAGTAGAGAAGGAAAACCAAAACTGTGCCCTGAAGAGCAGAGCAAAGCAAAGCAGAGCAAGGAAAAACAAAGAGAAGCGAAGCAAATGTAAGGAGCTGGCGGCCAGCCCTCCTGCCGGTTCCCAGTGTCTGCGGGGCAAAGACCGCAGGGCCCTCATGCCGGGTAGAGCTGGCGGCCAGACTCGGACGGTGGCTGTACCCTGCTCGCCCGCTCCCCGGCCTCCCTGACACCTCATAGTCCGCCGTGACAGCGGGCAAGAGCCATGTCTTGCTTTACCTGGTTTTATATTTATTTATTTATTTATTGATTGATTGATTTATTGTTGCCTTTCTTCCACTGTACTTATCGTCGTTGAAAACCTCACCCAACACCGTCCCCGGAAGGGTAGCTGTGGGGACCGCCTAGCGGCAGGCCACACGGCTGGGGCCACAGAACTGACCATGTCGGGTGGCCAGGCCTGCTGCCCCCACCCTCGAGTTGCGAGGGGACAGTGTCCGGGCTGCGGGGAGGCCCAGCTGTGTGTCTGAGGGTTTATGCGGTCCTAAATATACCGATCGCCTCATCGGCAAAATCGTCGGGACGGTCTGCAAAGGAAGCCTAGCGCAGCACAGGAGAGCAGAGCAATGAAGAGGAAAGCCGATCAAGGCAAAGCAAAGCCCTGCTAGGGAAAAGAATGCGGCATAATGAAAAGAAATGACAAGCAGGGCCAGGCAAAGCAAAGCGCGGCGAGGAAAACCAAAGCCAAAAGGTCCAAAAATAAAACAAAGCAATGCAATGAATATGTATCTAAAGTAAAAAAAAAAAAAAAAAAAAAAAAAACGTAGAGCAAAGTAAAGAAAGCAGTTTGAGGCGAGGCAAAGCACAGCAGGGGTAGGAAAAGCAAAGCAGAGAAGAGAAGGTAAAACCAAGAGGTGCCAGGAATACGAAGCAAAGGAAAACAAAGGAAAGCGTGGCCTGAAAAAGCATGTCCCGGAAAGGCAAAGCAGAGCAAGGCAAAGCAAAGCAGTGCAAACTCGTACAAGGAAAGTCCCAGCAGTGCCAGGAAAGGTAGAGCAAACTAACGAAAGCAGTTTGAGGCAAGGCAAAGCACAGCAGGGGTAGGAAAAGCAAAGCAGAGCAGAGAAGGTAAAGCAAAGCCGTGGCAGGAATACAAAGCAAAGCAAAACAAAGGAAAGCGTGGCCTGAAAAAGCAAAAGAAAACATGGCCCGTGGAGGCAAACTAGAGCAAGGCAAAGCAAAGCAAAGCAAAGCGAAGTAGCACGAGGAAAAGCATAACATTGCCAGGAAAGACAAAGCAAACAAAGCAAAGCAAAGCAATCTGAGGCAAAGCAAAGCAAAGCAGGGGCAGGAACAGCGGAGGAAAGTAGAGAAGGAAAAGCAAAAGTGTGCCCGGAAGAGCAGAGCAGAGCAAAGCAAAGCAGAGCAAGGAAAAACAAAGAGAAGCGAAGCACATGTAAGGAGCTGGCGGCCAGCCCTCCTGCCGGTTCCCAGTGTCTGCGGGGCAAAGACCGCAGGGCCCTCATGCCGGGTAGAGCTGGCGGCCAGACTCGGACGGTGGCTGTACCCTGCTCGCCCGCTCCCCGGCCTCCCTGACACCTCTTAGTCCGCCGTGACAGTGGGCAAGAACCATGTCTTGCTTTACCTGGTTTTATCTTTATTTATTTATTTATTTATTTATTTATTGATTGTTGCCTTCCATCCAATGTAGTTGTGGGAATCATGTAGTTACTTACCGTCGTTGAAAACCTCACCCAACGCCGTCCCCAGACGAATAGCAGTGGGGCCCGCCTAGCGGCAGGCCACACGGCTGGGGCCACAGAACTGACCATGTCGGGTGGCCGGGCCTGCTGCCCCCACCCTCGAGTTGCGAGGGGACAGTGTCCGGGCTGCGGGGAGGCCCAGCTGTGTGTCTGAGGGTTTATGCGTTCCTAAATATACCGATCGCCTCATTGGCAAAATCGTCGGGACGGTCTGCAAAGGAAGCCTAGCGAAGCACAGGAGAGCAGAGAAATGAAGAGGAAAGCCGAGCAAGGCAAAGCAAAGCAGTGCAAACTCGTACAAGGAAAGTCCCAGCAGTGCCAGGAAACGTAGAGCAGAGTAAAGAGAGCAGTTTGAGGCGAGGCAAAGCAAAGCAGGGGTAGGAAAAGCAAAGCAGAGCAGAGAAGGTAAAGCAAAGCCGTGGCAGGAAAACAAAGCAAAGCAAGACAAGGGAAAGCATGGCCTGAAAAAGCATGGTCAGGAAAGGCAACGCAGAGCAAGGCAAAGCGAAGCAGTGCAAGCTTGTACAAGGAAAGTCCCAGCAGTGCCAGGAAACGTAGAGCAAAGTAAAGAAAGCAGTTGGAGGCGAGGCAAAGCACAGCAGGTGTAGGAAAAGCAAAGCAGAGCAGAGAAAGTAAAACCAAGAGGTGCCAGGAATACAAAGCAGAGCAAGACAAAGGAAAGCGTGGCCTGAAAAAGCGTGGCCAGGAAAGGCAAAGCCGAGCAAGGCAAAGCGAAGCAGTGCAAACTCGTACAAGGAAAGTCCCAGCAGTGCCAGGAAACGTAGAGCGAAGTAAGGAAAGCAGTTTGAGGCAAGGCAAAGCACTGCAGGCGTAGGAAAAGCAGAGCAGAGCAGAGAAAGTAAAACCAAGAGGTGCCAGGAATAAAAGCAGAGCAAGACAAAGGAAAGCGTGGCCTGAAAAAGCATGGCCAGGAAAAGCAAAGCGCGGCGAGGAAAACCAAAGCCAAAAGGTCCAAAAATAAAACAAAGCAATGCAATGAATATGTATCTAAAGTAAAAAAAAAAAAAAAAAAAAAAAAAAAAAAAGGCAAAAAAGACAACAAGCAAAGCAGGGCCAGGAAAAGCAAAGTAAAGCGTGTCCAGGAAAGGCAAAGCGGTGCAAGGCAGAGCAAAGGAAAGGAAAGTAGCACAAGGAAAAGCAAAGCAGTGCCAGGAAATGTAGAGCAAAAGAAAGAAAGCAGTTTGAGGAGGCAAGGCAAAGCACAGCAGGGTTAGGAAAAGAAAGCAACGTAGAGAAGGAAAAGCAAAGCAGTGCCAGGAATACAAAGCAAAGCAAAACAAAGGAAAGCATGGCCTGAAAAAGCATGGCCAGGAAAGGCAACGCAGAGCAAGGCAAAGCAAAGCAGTGCGAACTCGTACAAGGAAAGTCCCAGCAGTGCCAGGAAAGGTAGAGCAAAGTAAAGAAAGCAGTTTGAGGCGAGGCAAAGCACAGCAGGGGTAGGAAAAGCAAAGCAGAGCAGAGAAGGTAAAGCAAAGCCGTGGCAGGAATACAAAGCGAAGCAAAACAAAGGAAAGCATGGCCTGAAAAAGCATGGCCAGGAAAGGCAACGCAGAGCAAGGCAAAGCAAAGCGGTGCAAACTCGTACAAGGAAAGTCCCAGCAGTGCCAGGAAACGTAGAGCAAAGTAAAGAAAGCAGTTTGAGGCGAGGCAAAGCAGAGCAGGGGTAGGAAAAGCAAAGCAGAGCAGAGAAAGTAAAACCAAGAGGTGCCAGGAATACGAAGCGAAGCAAGACAAAGGAAAGCATGGCCTGAAAAAGCAGGGCCAGGAAAAGCAAAGCGCGGCGAGGAAAACCAAAGCAAAAAGGTCCAAAAATAAAACAAAGCAATGCAATGAATATGTATCTAAAATTAAAATAAAAATAAAAATAAAAAAAAAGGCAAAAAAGACAACAAGCAAAGCAGGGCCAGGAAAAGCAAAGTAAAGCGTGTCCAGGAAAGGCAAAGCAGTGCAAGGCAGAGCAAAGCAAAGTGAAGTAGCACAAGGAAAAGCAAAGCAGTGCCAGGAAAGACAGAGCAAACAAAGCAAAGCAAAGCAATCTGAGGCAAAGCAAAGCAAAGCAGGGGCAAGAAAAGCAGAGGAAAGTAGAGAAGGAAAAGCAAAAGTGTGCCCGGAAGAGCAGAGCAAAGCAAAGCAGAGCAAGGAAAAAGAAAGAGAAGCGAAGCAAATGTAAGGAGCTGGCGGCCAGCCCTCCTGCCGGTTCCCAGTGTCTGCGGGGCAAAGACCGCAGGGCCCTCATGCCGGGTAGAGCTGGCGGCCAGACTCGGATGGTGGCTGTACCCTGCTCGCCCGCTCCCCGGCCTCCCTGACACCTCATAGTCCGCCGTGACAGTGGGCAAGAACCATGTCTTGCTTTACCTGGTTTTATCTTTATTTATTTATTTATTTATTGATTGTTGCCTTCCATCCACTGTAGTTGTGGGAATCATGTAGTTACTGATCGTCGTTCAAAACCTCACCCAACGCCGTCCCCAGACGGGCAGCAGTGGGGACCGCCTAGCGGCAGGCCACACGGCTGGGGCCACAGAACTGACCATGTCGGGTGGCCGGGCCTGCTGCCCCCACCCTCGAGTTGCGAGGGGACAGTGTCCGGGCTGCGGGGAGGCCCAGCTGTGTGTCTGAGGGTTTATGCGTTCCTAAATATACCGATCGCCTCATCGGCAAAATCGTCGGGACGGTCTGCAAAGGAAGCCTAGCGCAGCACAGGAGAGCAGAGAGATGAAGAGGAAAGCCGAGCAAGGCAAAGCAAAGCAGTGCAAACTTGTACAAGGAAAGTCCCAGCAGTGCCAGGAACCGTAGAGCAAAGTAAAGAAAGCAGTTGGAGGCGAGGCAAAGCAGAGCAGGGGTAGGAAAAGCAAAGCAGAGCAGAGAAAGTAAAACCAAGAGGTGCCAGGTATACGAAGCGAAGCAAGACAAAGGAAAGCGTGGCCTGAAAAAGCATGGCCAGGAAAGGCAAAGCAGAGCAAGGCAAAGCAAAGCAGTGCAAACTCGTACAAGGAAAGTCCTAGCAGTGCCAGGAAACGTAGAGCAAAGTAAAGAAAGCAGTTTGAGGCAAGGCAAAGCACAGCAGGGGTAGGAAAAGCAGAGCAGAGCAGAGAAAGTAAAACCAAGAGGTGCCAGGAATACGAAGCGAAGCAAGACAAAGGAAAGCGTGGCCTGAAAAAGCGTGGCCAGGAAAGGCAACGCAGAGCAAGGCAAAGCAAAGCAGTGCAAACTCGTACAAGGAAAGTCCCAGCAGTGCCAGGAAACGTAGAGCAAAGTAAAGAAAGCAGTTTGAGGCGAGACAAAGCACAACAGGGGTAGGAAAAGCAAAGCAGAGCAGAGAAGGTAAAGCAAAGTCGTGGCAGGAATACGAAGCAAAGCAAAACAAAGGAAAGCATGGCCTGAAAAAGCATGGCCAGGAAAAGCAAAGCGTGGCCAGGAAAACCAAAGCAAAAAGGTCCAAAAATAAAACAAAGCAATGCAATGAAAATGTATCTATACTAAAATAAAACAAACAAACAAACAAACAAAACAAAAAAACTCAAATAAAAGACCAAGCAAAGCAGGGCCAGGAAAAGCAAAGAAAAGCGTGTCCAGGAAAGGCAAAGCGGTGCAAGGCAGAGCAGAGCAAAGGAAAGTAGCACAAGGAAAAGCAAAGCAGGGCCAGGAAATGTAGAGCAAAAGAAAGAAAGCAGTTTGAGGAGGCAAGGCAAAGCACAGCAGGGGTAGGAAAAACAGAGCAGAGCAGAGAAAGTAAAACCAAGAGGTGCCTGGAATAAAAAGCAAAGCAAAACAAAGGAAAGCGTGGCCTGAAAAAGCACGGACAGGAAAGGCAAAGCAGAGCAAGGCAAAGCAAAGCAGTGCAAACTCGTACAAGGAAAGTCCCAGCAGGGCCAGGAAAGGTAGAGCAAAGTAACGAAAGCAGTTGGAGGCAAGGCAAAGCAGAGCAGAGAAAGTAAAACCTAGAGGTGCCAGGAATACAAAGCAAAGCGAAGCAAGACAAAGGAAAGCGTGGCCTGAAAAAGCAAAAGAAAACACGGCCAGTGGAGGCAAAGCAGAGCAAGGCAAAGCAAAGCAGTGCAAACTCGTACAAGGAAAGTCCCAGCAGTGCCAGGAAACGTAGAGCAAAGTAAAGAAAGCAGTTTGAGGCGAGGCAAAGCACAGCAGGGGTAGGAAAAGCAAAGCAGAGTAGAGAAGGTAAAACCAAGAGGCGCCAGGAATACGAAGCAAAGGAAAACAAAGGAAAGCGTGGCCTGAAAAAGCAAAAGAAAGCATGCGCAGGGAAGGCAAAGCAGAGAAAGGGAAAGCAAGGCAGCACGAGGAAAACTAAAACAGTGTCAAAGAGGGAAGGCAAAGTAAAGCAAAACCAAACAAAGCACGGCCAGAAAAGCAGAGCAAGGCAAAGGAAAGCGAAGCAAAGTAGCACGAGGAAAAGCAAAGCATTGCCAGGAAAGACAAAGCAAACGAACCAAAGCAAAGCAATCTGAGGCAAAGCAAAGCAAAGCAGGGGCAGGAACAGCAGAGGAAAGGAGAGAAGGAAAAGCAAAAGTGTGCCCGGAAGAGCAGAGCAAAGCAAAGCAGAGCAAGGAAAAAGAAAGAGAAGCGAAGCAAATGTAAGGAGCTGGCGGCCAGCCCTCCTGCCGGTTCCCAGTGTCTGCGGGGCAAAGACCGCAGGGCCCTCATGCCGGGTAGAGCTGGCGGCCAGACTCGGACGGTGGCTGTACCCTGCTCGCCCGCTCCCCGGCCTCCCTGAACCCTCATAGTCCGCCGTGACAGCGGGCAAGAACCATGTCTTGCTTTACCTGATTTTTTTTTTTTTTTTTTCCCCCCTGCATTTATTTATTTATTTATTTATTTATTCTTGCCTTCCATCCAATGTAGTTGTGGGAATCATGTAGTTACTGATCGTCGTTCAAAACCTCACCCAACACCGTCCCTAGACGGGGAGCCGTGGGGACCGCCTAGCGGCGGGCCACACGGCTGGGGCCACAGAACTGACCATGTCGGGTGGCCGGGCCTGCTGCCCCCACCCTCGAGTTGCGAGGGGACAGTGTCCGGGCTGCGGGGAGGCCCAGCTGTGTGTCTGAGGATTTATGCGTTCCTAAATATACCGATCGCCTCATCGGCAAAATCGTCGGGACGGTCTGCAAAGGAAGCCTAGCGCAGCACAGGAGAGCAGAGCAATGAAGAGGAAAGCCGAGCAAGGCAAAGCAAAGCAGTGCAAACTTGTACAAGGAAAGTCCCAGCAGTGCCAGGAAAGGTAGAGCAAAGTAAAGAAAGCAGTTTGAGGCGAGACAAAGCACAACAGGGGTAGGAAAAGCAAAGCAGAGCAGAGAAGGTAAAGCAAAGTCGTGGCAGGAATACGAAGCAAAGCAAAACAAAGGAAAGCATGGCCTGAAAAAGCATGGCCAGGAAAGGCAACGCAGAGCAAGGCAAAGCAAAGCAGTGCAAACTCGTACAAGGAAAGTCCCAGCAGTGCCAGGAAACGTAGAGCAAAGTAAAGAAAGCAGTTTGAGGCGAGACAAAGCACAACAGGGGTAGGAAAAGCAAAGCAGAGCAGAGAAGGTAAAGCAAAGTCGTGGCAGGAATACGAAGCAAAGCAAAACAAAGGAAAGCGCGGACTGAAAAAGCATGGCCAGGAAAAGCAAAGCGTGGCCAGGAAAACCAAAGCAAAAAGGTCCAAAAATAAAACAAAGCAATGCAATGAAAATGTATCTATACTAAAATAAAACAAACAAAGAAACAAACAAACAAAACAAAAAAACGCAAAAAAAAGACCAAGCAAAGCAGGGCCAGGAAAAGCAAAGAAAAGCGTGTCCAGGAAAGGCAAAGCGGTGCAAGGCAGAGCAGAGCAAAGGAAAGTAGCACAAGGAAAAGCAAAGCAGGGCCAGGAAATGTAGAGCAAAAGAAAGAAAGCAGTTTGAGGCGAGACAAAGCACAACAGGGGTAGGAAAAGCAAAGCAGAGCAGAGAAGGTAAAGCAAAGTCGTGGCAGGAATACGAAGCAAAGCAAAACAAAGGAAAGCGCGGACTGAAAAAGCATGGCCAGGAAAAGCAAAGCGTGGCCAGGAAAACCAAAGCAAAAAGGTCCAAAAATAAAACAAAGCAATGCAATGAAAATGTATCTATACTAAAATAAAACAAACAAACAAACAAACAAAGAAAACAAAAAAACGCAAAAAAAAGACCAAGCAAAGCAGGGCCAGGAAAAGCAAAGAAAAGCGTGTCCAGGAAAGGCAAAGCGGTGCAAGGCAGAGCAGAGCAAAGGAAAGTAGCACAGGGAAAAGCAAAGCAGGGCCAGGAAATGTAGAGCAAAAGAAAGAAAGCAGTTTGAGGAGGCAAGGCAAAGCACAGCAGGGGTAGGAAAAGCAGAGCAGAGCAGAGAAAGTAAAACCAAGAGGTGCCTGGAATAAAAAGCAAAGCAAAACAAAGGAAAGCGTGGCCTGAAAAAGCACGGACAGGAAAGGCAAAGCAGAGCAAGGCAAAGCAAAGCAGTGCAAACTCGTACAAGGAAAGTCCCAGCAGGGCCAGGAAAGGTAGAGCAAAGTAACGAAAGCAGTTGGAGGCAAGGCAAAGCAGAGCAGAGAAAGTAAAACCTAGAGGTGCCAGGAATACAAAGCGAAGCGAAGCAAGACAAAGGAAAGCGTGGCCTGAAAAAGCAAAAGAAAACACGGCCAGTGGAGGCAAAGCAGAGCAAGGCAAAGCAAAGCAGTGCAAACTCGTACAAGGAAAGTCCCAGCAGTGCCAGGAAACGTAGAGCAAAGTAAAGAAAGCAGTTTGAGGCGAGGCAAAGCACAGCAGGGGTAGGAAAAGCAAAGCAGAGCAGAGAAGGTAAAACCAAGAGGTGCCAGGAATACGAAGCAAAGGAAAACAAAGGAAAGCATGGCCTGAAAAAGCATGGCCAGGAAAGGCAACGCAGAGCAAGGCAAAGCAAAGCAGTGCAAACTCGTACAAGGAAAGTCCCAGCAGTGCCAGGAAACGTAGAGCAAAGTAAAGAAAGCAGTTTGAGGCGAGGCAAAGCACAGCAGGGGTAGGAAAAGCAAAGCAGAGAAGAGAAGGTAAAACCAAGAGGTGCCAGGAATACGAAGCAAAGGAAAACAAAGGAAAGCGTGGCCTGAAAAAGCATGTCCCGGAAAGGCAAAGCAGAGCAAGGCAAAGCAAAGCAGTGCAAACTCGTACAAGGAAAGTCCCAGCAGTGCCAGGAAAGGTAGAGCAAACTAACGAAAGCAGTTTGAGGCAAGGCAAAGCACAGCAGGGGTAGGAAAAGCAAAGCAGAGCAGAGAAGGTAAAGCAAAGCCGTGGCAGGAATACAAAGCAAAGCAAAACAAAGGAAAGCGTGGCCTGAAAAAGCAAAAGAAAACATGGCCCGTGGAGGCAAACTAGAGCAAGGCAAAGCAAAGCAAAGCAAAGCGAAGTAGCACGAGGAAAAGCATAACATTGCCAGGAAAGACAAAGCAAACAAAGCAAAGCAAAGCAATCTGAGGCAAAGCAAAGCAAAGCAGGGGCAGGAACAGCGGAGGAAAGTAGAGAAGGAAAAGCAAAAGTGTGCCCGGAAGAGCAGAGCAGAGCAAAGCAAAGCAGAGCAAGGAAAAACAAAGAGAAGCGAAGCACATGTAAGGAGCTGGCGGCCAGCCCTCCTGCCGGTTCCCAGTGTCTGCGGGGCAAAGACCGCAGGGCCCTCATGCCGGGTAGAGCTGGCGGCCAGACTCGGACGGTGGCTGTACCCTGCTCGCCCGCTCCCCGGCCTCCCTGACACCTCTTAGTCCGCCGTGACAGTGGGCAAGAACCATGTCTTGCTTTACCTGGTTTTATCTTTATTTATTTATTTATTTATTTATTGATTGATTGTTGCCTTCCATCCAATGTAGTTGTGGGAATCATGTAGTTACTTACCGTCGTTGAAAACCTCACCCAACGCCGTCCCCAGACGAATAGCAGTGGGGCCCGCCTAGCGGCAGGCCACACGGCTGGGGCCACAGAACTGACCATGTCGGGTGGCCGGGCCTGCTGCCCCCACCCTCGAGTTGCGAGGGGACAGTGTCCGGGCTGCGGGGAGGCCCAGCTGTGTGTCTGAGGGTTTATGCGTTCCTAAATATACCGATCGCCTCATCGGCAAAATCGTCGGGACGGTCTGCAAAGGAAGCCTAGCGAAGCACAGGAGAGCAGAGAAATGAAGAGGAAAGCCGAGCAAGGCAAAGCAAAGCAGTGCAAACTCGTACAAGGAAAGTCCCAGCAGTGCCAGGAAACGTAGAGCAGAGTAAAGAGAGCAGTTTGAGGCGAGGCAAAGCAAAGCAGGGGTAGGAAAAGCAAAGCAGAGCAGAGAAGGTAAAGCAAAGCCGTGGCAGGAATACGAAGCAAAGCAAGACAAGGGAAAGCATGGCCTGAAAAAGCATGGTCAGGAAAGGCAACGCAGAGCAAGGCAAAGCGAAGCAGTGCAAGCTTGTACAAGGAAAGTCCCAGCAGTGCCAGGAAACGTAGAGCAAAGTAAAGAAAGCAGTTGGAGGCGAGGCAAAGCACAGCAGGTGTAGGAAAAGCAAAGCAGAGCAGAGAAAGTAAAACCAAGAGGTGCCAGGAATACAAAGCAGAGCAAGACAAAGGAAAGCGTGGCCTGAAAAAGCGTGGCCAGGAAAGGCAAAGCCGAGCAAGGCAAAGCGAAGCAGTGCAAACTCGTACAAGGAAAGTCCCAGCAGTGCCAGGAAACGTAGAGCGAAGTAAGGAAAGCAGTTTGAGGCAAGGCAAAGCACTGCAGGCGTAGGAAAAGCAGAGCAGAGCAGAGAAAGTAAAACCAAGAGGTGCCAGGAATAAAAGCAGAGCAAGACAAAGGAAAGCGTGGCCTGAAAAAGCATGGCCAGGAAAAGCAAAGCGCGGCGAGGAAAACCAAAGCCAAAAGGTCCAAAAATAAAACAAAGCAATGCAATGAATATGTATCTAAAGTAAAAAAAAAAAAAAAAAAAAAAAAAAAAAGGCAAAAAAGACAACAAGCAAAGCAGGGCCAGGAAAAGCAAAGTAAAGCGTGTCCAGGAAAGGCAAAGCGGTGCAAGGCAGAGCAAAGGAAAGGAAAGTAGCACAAGGAAAAGCAAAGCAGTGCCAGGAAATGTAGAGCAAAAGAAAGAAAGCAGTTTGAGGAGGCAAGGCAAAGCACAGCAGGGTTAGGAAAAGAAAGCAACGTAGAGAAGGAAAAGCAAAGCAGTGCCAGGAATACAAAGCAAAGCAAAACAAAGGAAAGCATGGCCTGAAAAAGCATGGCCAGGAAAGGCAACGCAGAGCAAGGCAAAGCAAAGCAGTGCGAACTCGTACAAGGAAAGTCCCAGCAGTGCCAGGAAAGGTAGAGCAAAGTAAAGAAAGCAGTTTGAGGCGAGGCAAAGCACAGCAGGGGTAGGAAAAGCAAAGCAGAGCAGAGAAGGTAAAGCAAAGCCGTGGCAGGAATACAAAGCGAAGCAAAACAAAGGAAAGCATGGCCTGAAAAAGCATGGCCAGGAAAGGCAACGCAGAGCAAGGCAAAGCAAAGCGGTGCAAACTCGTACAAGGAAAGTCCCAGCAGTGCCAGGAAACGTAGAGCAAAGTAAAGAAAGCAGTTTGAGGCGAGGCAAAGCAGAGCAGGGGTAGGAAAAGCAAAGCAGAGCAGAGAAAGTAAAACCAAGAGGTGCCAGGAATACGAAGCGAAGCAAGACAAAGGAAAGCATGGCCTGAAAAAGCAGGGCCAGGAAAAGCAAAGCGCGGCGAGGAAAACCAAAGCAAAAAGGTCCAAAAATAAAACAAAGCAATGCAATGAATATGTATCTAAAATTAAAATAAAAATAAAAATAAAAAAAAAGGCAAAAAAGACAACAAGCAAAGCAGGGCCAGGAAAAGCAAAGTAAAGCGTGTCCAGGAAAGGCAAAGCAGTGCAAGGCAGAGCAAAGCAAAGTGAAGTAGCACAAGGAAAAGCAAAGCAGTGCCAGGAAAGACAGAGCAAACAAAGCAAAGCAAAGCAATCTGAGGCAAAGCAAAGCAAAGCAGGGGCAAGAAAAGCAGAGGAAAGTAGAGAAGGAAAAGCAAAAGTGTGCCCGGAAGAGCAGAGCAAAGCAAAGCAGAGCAAGGAAAAAGAAAGAGAAGCGAAGCAAATGTAAGGAGCTGGCGGCCAGCCCTCCTGCCGGTTCCCAGTGTCTGCGGGGCAAAGACCGCAGGGCCCTCATGCCGGGTAGAGCTGGCGGCCAGACTCGGATGGTGGCTGTACCCTGCTCGCCCGCTCCCCGGCCTCCCTGACACCTCATAGTCCGCCGTGACAGTGGGCAAGAACCATGTCTTGCTTTACCTGGTTTTATCTTTATTTATTTATTTATTTATTGATTGTTGCCTTCCATCCACTGTAGTTGTGGGAATCATGTAGTTACTGATCGTCGTTCAAAACCTCACCCAACGCCGTCCCCAGACGGGCAGCAGTGGGGACCGCCTAGCGGCAGGCCACACGGCTGGGGCCACAGAACTGACCATGTCGGGTGGCCGGGCCTGCTGCCCCCACCCTCGAGTTGCGAGGGGACAGTGTCCGGGCTGCGGGGAGGCCCAGCTGTGTGTCTGAGGGTTTATGCGTTCCTAAATATACCGATCGCCTCATCGGCAAAATCGTCGGGACGGTCTGCAAAGGAAGCCTAGCGCAGCACAGGAGAGCAGAGAGATGAAGAGGAAAGCCGAGCAAGGCAAAGCAAAGCAGTGCAAACTTGTACAAGGAAAGTCCCAGCAGTGCCAGGAACCGTAGAGCAAAGTAAAGAAAGCAGTTGGAGGCGAGGCAAAGCACAGCAGGGGTAGGAAAAGCAAAGCAGAGCAGAGAAAGTAAAACCAAGAGGTGCCAGGTATACGAAGCGAAGCAAGACAAAGGAAAGCGTGGCCTGAAAAAGCATGGCCAGGAAAGGCAAAGCAGAGCAAGGCAAAGCAAAGCAGTGCAAACTCGTACAAGGAAAGTCCTAGCAGTGCCAGGAAACGTAGAGCAAAGTAAAGAAAGCAGTTTGAGGCAAGGCAAAGCACAGCAGGGGTAGGAAAAGCAGAGCAGAGCAGAGAAAGTAAAACCAAGAGGTGCCAGGAATACGAAGCGAAGCAAGACAAAGGAAAGCGTGGCCTGAAAAAGCGTGGCCAGGAAAGGCAACGCAGAGCAAGGCAAAGCAAAGCAGTGCAAACTCGTACAAGGAAAGTCCCAGCAGTGCCAGGAAACGTAGAGCAAAGTAAAGAAAGCAGTTTGAGGCGAGACAAAGCACAACAGGGGTAGGAAAAGCAAAGCAGAGCAGAGAAGGTAAAGCAAAGTCGTGGCAGGAATACGAAGCAAAGCAAAACAAAGGAAAGCATGGCCTGAAAAAGCATGGCCAGGAAAAGCAAAGCGTGGCCAGGAAAACCAAAGCAAAAAGGTCCAAAAATAAAACAAAGCAATGCAATGAAAATGTATCTATACTAAAATAAAACAAACAAACAAACAAACAAAACAAAAAAACTCAAATAAAAGACCAAGCAAAGCAGGGCCAGGAAAAGCAAAGAAAAGCGTGTCCAGGAAAGGCAAAGCGGTGCAAGGCAGAGCAGAGCAAAGGAAAGTAGCACAAGGAAAAGCAAAGCAGGGCCAGGAAATGTAGAGCAAAAGAAAGAAAGCAGTTTGAGGAGGCAAGGCAAAGCACAGCAGGGGTAGGAAAAACAGAGCAGAGCAGAGAAAGTAAAACCAAGAGGTGCCTGGAATAAAAAGCAAAGCAAAACAAAGGAAAGCGTGGCCTGAAAAAGCACGGACAGGAAAGGCAAAGCAGAGCAAGGCAAAGCAAAGCAGTGCAAACTCGTACAAGGAAAGTCCCAGCAGGGCCAGGAAAGGTAGAGCAAAGTAACGAAAGCAGTTGGAGGCAAGGCAAAGCAGAGCAGAGAAAGTAAAACCTAGAGGTGCCAGGAATACAAAGCAAAGCGAAGCAAGACAAAGGAAAGCGTGGCCTGAAAAAGCAAAAGAAAACACGGCCAGTGGAGGCAAAGCAGAGCAAGGCAAAGCAAAGCAGTGCAAACTCGTACAAGGAAAGTCCCAGCAGTGCCAGGAAACGTAGAGCAAAGTAAAGAAAGCAGTTTGAGGCGAGGCAAAGCACAGCAGGGGTAGGAAAAGCAAAGCAGAGTAGAGAAGGTAAAACCAAGAGGCGCCAGGAATACGAAGCAAAGGAAAACAAAGGAAAGCGTGGCCTGAAAAAGCAAAAGAAAGCATGCGCAGGGAAGGCAAAGCAGAGAAAGGGAAAGCAAGGCAGCACGAGGAAAACTAAAACAGTGTCAAAGAGGGAAGGCAAAGTAAAGCAAAACCAAACAAAGCACGGCCAGAAAAGCAGAGCAAGGCAAAGGAAAGCGAAGCAAAGTAGCACGAGGAAAAGCAAAGCATTGCCAGGAAAGACAAAGCAAACGAACCAAAGCAAAGCAATCTGAGGCAAAGCAAAGCAAAGCAGGGGCAGGAACAGCAGAGGAAAGGAGAGAAGGAAAAGCAAAAGTGTGCCCGGAAGAGCAGAGCAAAGCAAAGCAGAGCAAGGAAAAAGAAAGAGAAGCGAAGCAAATGTAAGGAGCTGGCGGCCAGCCCTCCTGCCGGTTCCCAGTGTCTGCGGGGCAAAGACCGCAGGGCCCTCATGCCGGGTAGAGCTGGCGGCCAGACTCGGACGGTGGCTGTACCCTGCTCGCCCGCTCCCCGGCCTCCCTGAACCCTCATAGTCCGCCGTGACAGCGGGCAAGAACCATGTCTTGCTTTACCTGATTTTTTTTTTTTTTTTTTCCCCCCTGCATTTATTTATTTATTTATTTATTTATTCTTGCCTTCCATCCAATGTAGTTGTGGGAATCATGTAGTTACTGATCGTCGTTCAAAACCTCACCCAACACCGTCCCTAGACGGGGAGCCGTGGGGACCGCCTAGCGGCGGGCCACACGGCTGGGGCCACAGAACTGACCATGTCGGGTGGCCGGGCCTGCTGCCCCCACCCTCGAGTTGCGAGGGGACAGTGTCCGGGCTGCGGGGAGGCCCAGCTGTGTGTCTGAGGGTTTATGCGTTCCTAAATATACCGATCGCCTCATCGGCAAAATCGTCGGGACGGTCTGCAAAGGAAGCCTAGCGCAGCACAGGAGAGCAGAGCAATGAAGAGGAAAGCCGAGCAAGGCAAAGCAAAGCAGTGCAAACTTGTACAAGGAAAGTCCCAGCAGTGCCAGGAAAGGTAGAGCAAAGTAAAGAAAGCAGTTTGAGGCGAGACAAAGCACAACAGGGGTAGGAAAAGCAAAGCAGAGCAGAGAAGGTAAAGCAAAGTCGTGGCAGGAATACGAAGCAAAGCAAAACAAAGGAAAGCATGGCCTGAAAAAGCATGGCCAGGAAAGGCAACGCAGAGCAAGGCAAAGCAAAGCAGTGCAAACTCGTACAAGGAAAGTCCCAGCAGTGCCAGGAAACGTAGAGCAAAGTAAAGAAAGCAGTTTGAGGCGAGACAAAGCACAACAGGGGTAGGAAAAGCAAAGCAGAGCAGAGAAGGTAAAGCAAAGTCGTGGCAGGAATACGAAGCAAAGCAAAACAAAGGAAAGCGCGGACTGAAAAAGCATGGCCAGGAAAAGCAAAGCGTGGCCAGGAAAACCAAAGCAAAAAGGTCCAAAAATAAAACAAAGCAATGCAATGAAAATGTATCTATACTAAAATAAAACAAACAAAGAAACAAACAAACAAAACAAAAAAACGCAAAAAAAAGACCAAGCAAAGCAGGGCCAGGAAAAGCAAAGAAAAGCGTGTCCAGGAAAGGCAAAGCGGTGCAAGGCAGAGCAGAGCAAAGGAAAGTAGCACAAGGAAAAGCAAAGCAGGGCCAGGAAATGTAGAGCAAAAGAAAGAAAGCAGTTTGAGGCGAGACAAAGCACAACAGGGGTAGGAAAAGCAAAGCAGAGCAGAGAAGGTAAAGCAAAGTCGTGGCAGGAATACGAAGCAAAGCAAAACAAAGGAAAGCGCGGACTGAAAAAGCATGGCCAGGAAAAGCAAAGCGTGGCCAGGAAAACCAAAGCAAAAAGGTCCAAAAATAAAACAAAGCAATGCAATGAAAATGTATCTATACTAAAATAAAACAAACAAACAAACAAACAAAGAAAACAAAAAAACGCAAAAAAAAGACCAAGCAAAGCAGGGCCAGGAAAAGCAAAGAAAAGCGTGTCCAGGAAAGGCAAAGCGGTGCAAGGCAGAGCAAAGCAAAGGAAAGTAGCACAGGGAAAAGCAAAGCAGGGCCAGGAAATGTAGAGCAAAAGAAAGAAAGCAGTTTGAGGAGGCAAGGCAAAGCACAGCAGGGGTAGGAAAAGCAGAGCAGAGCAGAGAAAGTAAAACCAAGAGGTGCCTGGAATAAAAAGCAAAGCAAAACAAAGGAAAGCGTGGCCTGAAAAAGCACGGACAGGAAAGGCAAAGCAGAGCAAGGCAAAGCAAAGCAGTGCAAACTCGTACAAGGAAAGTCCCAGCAGGGCCAGGAAAGGTAGAGCAAAGTAACGAAAGCAGTTGGAGGCAAGGCAAAGCAGAGCAGAGAAAGTAAAACCTAGAGGTGCCAGGAATACAAAGCGAAGCGAAGCAAGACAAAGGAAAGCGTGGCCTGAAAAAGCAAAAGAAAACACGGCCAGTGGAGGCAAAGCAGAGCAAGGCAAAGCAAAGCAGTGCAAACTCGTACAAGGAAAGTCCCAGCAGTGCCAGGAAAGGTAGAGCAAAGTAAAGAAAGCAGTTTGAGGCGAGGCAAAGCACAGCAGGGGTAGGAAAAGCAAAGCAGAGCAGAGAAGGTAAAACCAAGAGGTGCCAGGAATACGAAGCAAAGGAAAACAAAGGAAAGCATGGCCTGAAAAAGCATGGCCAGGAAAGGCAACGCAGAGCAAGGCAAAGCAAAGCAGTGCAAACTCGTACAAGGAAAGTCCCAGCAGTGCCAGGAAACGTAGAGCAAAGTAAAGAAAGCAGTTTGAGGCAAGGCAAAGCACAGCAGGGGTAGGAAAAGCAAAGCAGAGCAGAGAAGGTAAAGCAAAGCCGTGGCAGGAATACAAAGCAAAGCAAAACAAAGGAAAGCGTGGCCTGAAAAAGCAAAAGAAAACATGGCCAGTGGAGGCAAACTAGAGCAAGGCAAAGCAAAGCAAAGCAAAGCGAAGTAGCACGAGGAAAAGCATAACATTGCCAGGAAAGACAAAGCAAACAAAGCAAAGCAAAGCAATCTGAGGCAAAGCAAAGCAAAGCAGGGGCAGGAACAGCGGAGGAAAGTAGAGAAGGAAAAGCAAAAGTGTGCCCGGAAGAGCAGAGCAGAGCAAAGCAAAGCAGAGCAAGGAAAAACAAAGAGAAGCGAAGCACATGTAAGGAGCTGGCGGCCAGCCCTCCTGCCGGTTCCCAGTGTCTGCGGGGCAAAGACCGCAGGGCCCTCATGCCGGGTAGAGCTGGCGGCCAGACTCGGACGGTGGCTGTACCCTGCTCGCCCGCTCCCCGGCCTCCCTGACACCTCTTAGTCCGCCGTGACAGCGGGCAAGAACCATGTCTTGCTTTACCTGGTTTTATCTTTATTTATTTATTTATTTATTTATTTATTTATTTATTTATTTATTTATTGTTGCCTTCCATCCAATGTAGTTGTGGGAATCATGTAGTTACTTACCGTCGTTGAAAACCTCACCCAACGCCGTCCCCAGACGAATAGCAGTGGGGCCCGCCTAGCGGCAGGCCACACGGCTGGGGCCACAGAACTGACCATGTCGGGTGGCCGGGCCTGCTGCCCCCACCCTCGAGTTGCGAGGGGACAGTGTCCGGGCTGCGGGGAGGCCCAGCTGTGTGTCTGAGGGTTTATGCGTTCCGAAATATACCGATAGCCTCATCGGCAAAATCGTCGGGACGGTCTGCAAAGGAAGCCTAGCGCAGCACAGGAGAGCAGAGAAATGAAGAGGAAAGCCGAGCAACGCAAAGCAAAGCAGTGCAAACTCATACAAGGAAAGTCCCAGCAGTGCCAGGAAACGTAGAGCAGAGTAAAGAGAGCAGTTTGAGGCGAGGCAAAGCAAAGCAGGGGTAGGAAAAGCAAAGCACAGCAGAGAAGGTAAAGCAAAGCCGTGGCAGGAAAACAAAGCGAAGCAAGACAAGGGAAAGCATGGCCTGAAAAAGCATGGTCAGGAAAGGCAACGCAGAGCAAGGCAAAGCGAAGCAGTGCAAGCTTGTACAAGGAAAGTCCCAGCAGTGCCAGGAAACGTAGAGCAAAGTAACGAAAGCAGTTTGAGGCGAGGCAAAGCACAGCAGGGGTAGGAAAAGCAAAGCAGAGCAGAGAAAGTAAAACCAAGAGGTGCCAGGAATAAAAGCAGAGCAAGACAAAGGAAAGCGTGGCCTGAAAAAGCATGGCCAGGAAAAGCAAAGCGCGGCGAGGAAAACCAAAGCAAAAAGGTCCAAAAATAAAACAAAGCAATGCAATGAATATGTATCTAAAGTAAAAAAAAAAAAAAAAATAAAAAAAAAGGCAAAAAAGACAACAAGCAAAGCAGGGCCAGGAAAAGCAAAGTAAAGCGTGTCCAGGAAAGGCAAAGCGGTGCAAGGCAGAGCAAAGCAAAGGGAAGTAGCACAAGGAAAAGCAAAGCAGTGCCAGGAAAGACAGAGCAAACAAAGCAAAGCAAAGCAATCTGAGGCAAAGCAAAGCAAAGCAGGGGCAAGAAAAGCAGAGGAAAGTAGAGAAGGAAAAGCAAAAGTGTGCCCGGAAGAGCAGAGCAAAGCAAAGCAGAGCAAGGAAAAAGAAAGAGAAGCGAAGCAAATGTAAGGAGCTGGCGGCCAGCCCTCCTGCCGGTTCCCAGTGTCTGCGGGGCAAAGACCGCAGGGCCCTCATGCCGGGTAGAGCTGGCGGCCAGACTCGGACGGTGGCTGTACCCTGCTCGCCCGCTCCCCGGGCTCCCTGACACCTCTTAGTCCGCCGTGACAGTGGGCAAGAACCATGTCTTGCTTTACCTGGTTTTATCTTTATTTATTTATTTATTGATTGATTGTTGCCTTCCATCCAATGTAGTTGTGGGAATCATGTAGTTACTGATCGTCGTTCAAAACCTCACCCAACACCGTCCCCAGACGAATAGCAGTGGGGACCGCCTAGCGGCAGGCCACACGGCTGGGGCCACAGAACTGACCATGTCGGGTGGCCGGGCCTGCTGCCCCCACCCTCGAGTTGCGAGGGGACAGTGTCCGGGCTGCGGGGAGGCCCAGCTGTGTGTCTGAGGGTTTATGCGTTCCGAAATATACCGATCGCCTCATCGGCAAAATCGTCGGGACGGTCTGCAAAGGAAGCCTAGCGCAGCACAGGAGAGCAGAGAAATGAAGAGGAAAGCCGAGCAAGGCAAAGCAAAGCAGTGCAAACTTGTACAAGGAAAGTCCCAGCAGGGCCAGGTAACGTAGAGCAAAGTAATAAAAGCAGTTTGAGGCAAGGCAAAGCACAGCAGGGGTAGGAAAAGCAAAGCAGAGCAGAGAAAGTAAAACCAAGAGGGGCCAGGAATACGAAGCAAAGCAAAACAAAGGAAAGTGTGGCCCGAAAAAGCATGGCCAGGAAAGGCAACGCAGAGCAAGGCAAAGCAAAGCAGTGCAAACTTGTACAAGGAAAGTCCCAGCAGGGCCAGGAAACGTAGAGCAAAGTAAAGAAAGCAGTTTGAGGCGAGACAAAGCACAACAGGGGTAGGAAAAGCAAAGCAGAGCAGAGAAAGTAAAGCAAAGTCGTGGCAGGAATACGAAGCAAAGCAAAACAAAGGAAAGCATGGCCTGAAAAAGCATGGCCAGGAAAAGCAAAGCGTGGCCAGGAAAACCAAAGCAAAAAGGTCCAAAAATAAAACAAAGCAATGCAATGAAAATGTATCTATACTAAAATAAAACAAACAAACAAACAAAGAAACAAACAAAACAAAAAAACGCAAAAAAAAGACCAAGCAAAGCAGGGCCAGGAAAAGCAAAGAAAAGCGTGTCCAGGAAAGGCAAAGCGGTGCAAGGCAGAGCAGAGCAAAGGAAAGTAGCACAAGGAAAAGCAAAGCAGGGCCAGGAAATGTAGAGCAAAAGAAAGAAAGCAGTTTGAGGCGAGACAAAGCACAACAGGGGTAGGAAAAGAAAAGCAGAGCCGAGAAGGTAAAGCAAAGTCGTGGCAGGAATACGAAGCAAAGCAAAACAAAGGAAAGCATGGCCTGAAAAAGCACGGCCAGGAAAGGCAAAGCAGAGCAAGGCAAAGCAAAGCAGTGCAAACTCGTACAAGGAAAGTCCCAGCAGGGCCAGGAAAGGTAGAGCAAAGTAACGAAAGCAGTTGGAGGCAAGGCAAAGCAGAGCAGAGAAAGTAAAACCTAGAGGTGCCAGGAATACAAAGCGAAGCGAAGCAAGACAAAGGAAAGCGTGGCCTGAAAAAGCAAAAGAAAACATGGCCAGTGGAGGCAAAGCAGAGCAAGGCAAAGCAAAGCAGTGCAAACTCGTACAAGGAAAGTCCCAGCAGTGCCAGGAAACGTAGAGCGAAGTAAGGAAAGCAGTTTGAGGCGAGGCAAAGCACAGCAGGGGTAGGAAAAGCAAAGCAGAGCAGAGAAAGTAAAACCAAGAGGTGCCAGGAATACGAAGCAAAGCAAAACAAAGGAAAGCGTGGCCCGAAAAAGCATGGCCAGGAAAGGCAACGCAGAGCAAGGCAAAGCGAAGCAGTGCAAACTCGTACAAGGAAAGTCCCAGCAGTGCCAGGAAACGTAGAGCAAAGTAACGAAAGCAGTTTGAGGCGAGACAAAGCACAACAGGGGTAGGAAAAGCAAAGCAGAGCAGAGAAGGGAAAGCAAAGTCGTGGCAGGAATACGAAGCAAAGCAAAACAAAGGAAAGCATGGCCTGAAAAAGCATGGCCAGGAAAAGCAAAGCGTGGCCAGGAAAACCAAAGCAAAAAGGTCCAAAAATAAAACAAAGCAATGCAATGAAAATGTATCTATACTAAAATAAAACAAACAAACAAACAAACAAACAAACAAAACAAAAAAACGCAAAAAAAAGACCAAGCAAAGCAGGGCCAGGAAAAGCAAAGAAAAGCGTGTCCAGGAAAGGCAAAGCGGTGCAAGGCAGAGCAGAGCAAAGGAAAGTAGCACAAGGAAAAGCAAAGCAGGGCCAGGAAATGTAGAGCAAAAGAAAGAAAGCAGTTTGAGGCGAGACAAAGCACAACAGGGGTAGGAAAAGAAAAGCAGAGCCGAGAAGGTAAAGCAAAGTCGTGGCAGGAATACGAAGCAAAGCAAAACAAAGGAAAGCATGGCCTGAAAAAGCAGGGCCAGGAAAAGCAAAGCGCGGCCAGGAAAACCAAAGTAAAAAGGTCCAGAAATAAAACAAAGCAATGCAATGAATATATATCTAAAGTAAAAAAAAAAAAAAAAAAAAAGCAAAAAAAAAAACCAAGCAAAGCAGGGCCAGGAAAAGCAAAGTAAAGCGTGTCCAGGAAAGGCAAAGCAGTGCAAGGCAGAGCAAAGCAAAGCGAAGTAGCACAAGGAAAAGCAAAGCAGTGCCAGGAAAGACAGAGCAAACAAAGCAAAGCAAAGCAATCTGAGGCAAAGCAAAGCAAAGCAGGGGCAAGAAAAGCAGAGCAAAGTAGAGAAGGAAAAGCAAAAGTGTGCCCGGAAGAGCAGAGCAGAGCAAAGCAGAGCAAGGAAAAACAAAGAGAAGCGAAGCAAATGTAAGGAGCTGGCGGCCAGCCCTCCTGCCGGTTCCCAGTGTCTGCGGGGCAAAGACCGCAGGGCCCTCATGCCGGGTAGAGCTGGCGGCCAGACTCGGACGGTGGCTGTACCCTGCTCGCCCGCTCCCCGGCCTCCCTGACACCTCATAGTCCGCCGTGACAGTGGGCAAGAACCATGTCTTGCTTTACCTGGTTTTATCTTTATTTATTTATTTATTTATTGATTGTTGCCTTCCATCCAATGTAGTTGTGGGAATCATGTAGTTACTGATCGTCGTTCAAAACCTCACCCAACACCGTCCCCAGACGAATAGCAGTGGGGACCGCCTAGCGGCAGGCCACACGGCTGGGGCCACAGAACTGACCATGTCGGGTGGCCGGGCCTGCTGCCCCCACCCTCGAGTTGCGAGGGGACAGTGTCCGGGCTGCGGGGAGGCCCAGCTGTGTGTCTGAGGGTTTATGCGTTCCGAAATATACCGATCGCCTCATCGGCAAAATCGTCGGGACGGTCTGCAAAGGAAGCCTAGCGCAGCACAGGAGAGCAGAGAAATGAAGAGGAAAGCCGAGCAAGGCAAAGCAAAGCAGTGCAAACTTGTACAAGGAAAGTCCCAGCAGGGCCAGGTAACGTAGAGCAAAGTAATAAAAGCAGTTTGAGGCAAGGCAAAGCACAGCAGGGGTAGGAAAAGCAAAGCAGAGCAGAGAAAGTAAAACCAAGAGGGGCCAGGAATACGAAGCAAAGCAAAACAAAGGAAAGTGTGGCCCGAAAAAGCATGGCCAGGAAAGGCAACGCAGAGCAAGGCAAAGCAAAGCAGTGCAAACTTGTACAAGGAAAGTCCCAGCAGGGCCAGGAAACGTAGAGCAAAGTAAAGAAAGCAGTTTGAGGCGAGACAAAGCACAACAGGGGTAGGAAAAGCAAAGCAGAGCAGAGAAAGTAAAGCAAAGTCGTGGCAGGAATACGAAGCAAAGCAAAACAAAGGAAAGCATGGCCTGAAAAAGCATGGCCAGGAAAAGCAAAGCGTGGCCAGGAAAACCAAAGCAAAAAGGTCCAAAAATAAAACAAAGCAATGCAATGAAAATGTATCTATACTAAAATAAAACAAACAAACAAACAAACAAACAAACAAAACAAAAAAACGCAAAAAAAAGACCAAGCAAAGCAGGGCCAGGAAAAGCAAAGAAAAGCGTGTCCAGGAAAGGCAAAGCGGTGCAAGGCAGAGCAGAGCAAAGGAAAGTAGCACAAGGAAAAGCAAAGCAGGGCCAGGAAATGTAGAGCAAAAGAAAGAAAGCAGTTTGAGGCGAGACAAAGCACAACAGGGGTAGGAAAAGAAAAGCAGAGCCGAGAAGGTAAAGCAAAGTCGTGGCAGGAATACGAAGCAAAGCAAAACAAAGGAAAGCATGGCCTGAAAAAGCAGGGCCAGGAAAAGCAAAGCGCGGCCAGGAAAACCAAAGTAAAAAGGTCCAGAAATAAAACAAAGCAATGCAATGAATATATATCTAAAGTAAAAAAAAAAAAAAAAAAAAGGCAAAAAAAAAAAAGCAAAGCAGGGCCAGGAAAAGCAAAGTAAAGCGTGTCCAGGAAAGGCAAAGCAGTGCAAGGCAGAGCAAAGCAAAGTGTAGTAGCACAAGGAAAAGGAAAGCAGTGCCAGGAAATGTAGAGCAAAAGGAAGAAAGCAGTTTGAGGAAGCAAGGCAAAGCACAGCAGGGGTAGGAAAAGCAAAGCAGAGCAGAGAAGGTAAAGCAAAGCCGTGGCAGGAATACAAAGCAAAGCAAGACAAAGGAAAGTGTGGCCTGAAAAAGCAAAAGAAAACATGGCCAGTGGAGGCAAAGCAGAGCAAGGCAAAGCAAAGCAAAGCGAAGTAGCACGAGGAAAAGCAAAGCATTGCCAGGAAAGACAGAGCAAACAAAGCAAAGAAAAGCAATCTGAGGCAAAGCAAAGCAAAGCAGGGGCAAGAACAGCAGAGGAAAGTAGAGAAGGAAAAGCAAAAGTGTGCCCGGAAGAGCAGAGCAGAGCAAAGCAGAGCAAGGAAAAACAAAGAGAAGCGAAGCAAATGTAAGGAGCTGGCGGCCAGCCCTCCTGCCGGTTCCCAGTGTCTGCGGGGCAAAGACCGCAGGGCCCTCATGCCGGGTAGAGCTGGCGGCCAGACTCGGACGGTGGCTGTACCCTGCTCGCCCGCTCCCCGGCCTCCCTGACACCTCATAGTCCGCCGTGACAGTGGGCAAGAACCATGTCTTGCTTTACCTGGTTTTATCTTTATTTATTTATTTATTGATTGATTGTTGCCTTCCATCCAATGTAGTTGTGGGAATCATGTAGTTACTGATCGTCGTTCAAAACCTCACCCAACACCGTCCCCAGACGAATAGCAGTGGGGACCGCCTAGCGGCAGGCCACACGGCTGGGGCCACAGAACTGACCATGTCGGGTGGCCGGGCCTGCTGCCCCCACCCTCGAGTTGCGAGGGGACAGTGTCCGGGCTGCGGGGAGGCCCAGCTGTGTGTCTGAGGGTTTATGCGTTCCGAAATATACC
Source organism: Anser anser (assembly GCF_964211835.1). Taxonomy (NCBI): domain Eukaryota; kingdom Metazoa; phylum Chordata; class Aves; order Anseriformes; family Anatidae; genus Anser; species Anser anser. The sequence goes on along the minus strand of NW_028153572.1, from coordinate 184,672 downwards.
GATCGCCTCATCGGCAAAATCGTCGGGACGGTCTGCAAAGGAAGCCTAGCGCAGCACAGGAGAGCAGAGAAATGAAGAGGAAAGCCGAGCAAGGCAAAGCAAAGCAGTGCAAACTTGTACAAGGAAAGTCCCAGCAGGGCCAGGTAACGTAGAGCAAAGTAATAAAAGCAGTTTGAGGCAAGGCAAAGCACAGCAGGGGTAGGAAAAGCAAAGCAGAGCAGAGAAAGTAAAACCAAGAGGGGCCAGGAATACGAAGCAAAGCAAAACAAAGGAAAGTGTGGCCCGAAAAAGCATGGCCAGGAAAGGCAACGCAGAGCAAGGCAAAGCAAAGCAGTGCAAACTTGTACAAGGAAAGTCCCAGCAGGGCCAGGAAACGTAGAGCAAAGTAAAGAAAGCAGTTTGAGGCGAGACAAAGCACAACAGGGGTAGGAAAAGCAAAGCAGAGCAGAGAAAGTAAAGCAAAGTCGTGGCAGGAATACGAAGCAAAGCAAAACAAAGGAAAGCATGGCCTGAAAAAGCATGGCCAGGAAAAGCAAAGCGTGGCCAGGAAAACCAAAGCAAAAAGGTCCAAAAATAAAACAAAGCAATGCAATGAAAATGTATCTATACTAAAATAAAACAAACAAACAAACAAAGAAACAAACAAAACAAAAAAACGCAAAAAAAAGACCAAGCAAAGCAGGGCCAGGAAAAGCAAAGAAAAGCGTGTCCAGGAAAGGCAAAGCGGTGCAAGGCAGAGCAGAGCAAAGGAAAGTAGCACAAGGAAAAGCAAAGCAGGGCCAGGAAATGTAGAGCAAAAGAAAGAAAGCAGTTTGAGGCGAGACAAAGCACAACAGGGGTAGGAAAAGAAAAGCAGAGCCGAGAAGGTAAAGCAAAGTCGTGGCAGGAATACGAAGCAAAGCAAAACAAAGGAAAGCATGGCCTGAAAAAGCAGGGCCAGGAAAAGCAAAGCGCGGCCAGGAAAACCAAAGTAAAAAGGTCCAGAAATAAAACAAAGCAATGCAATGAATATATATCTAAAGTAAAAAAAAAAAAAAAAAAAAAGGCAAAAAAAAAAAGCAAAGCAGGGCCAGGAAAAGCAAAGTAAAGCGTGTCCAGGAAAGGCAAAGCAGTGCAAGGCAGAGCAAAGCAAAGTGTAGTAGCACAAGGAAAAGGAAAGCAGTGCCAGGAAATGTAGAGCAAAAGGAAGAAAGCAGTTTGAGGAAGCAAGGCAAAGCACAGCAGGGGTAGGAAAAGCAAAGCAGAGCAGAGAAGGTAAAGCAAAGCCGTGGCAGGAATACAAAGCAAAGCAAGACAAAGGAAAGTGTGGCCTGAAAAAGCAAAAGAAAACATGGCCAGTGGAGGCAAAGCAGAGCAAGGCAAAGCAAAGCAAAGCGAAGTAGCACGAGGAAAAGCAAAGCATTGCCAGGAAAGACAGAGCAAACAAAGCAAAGAAAAGCAATCTGAGGCAAAGCAAAGCAAAGCAGGGGCAAGAACAGCAGAGGAAAGTAGAGAAGGAAAAGCAAAAGTGTGCCCGGAAGAGCAGAGCAGAGCAAAGCAAAGCAGAGCAAGGAAAAACAAAGAGAAGCGAAGCAAATGTAAGGAGCTGGCGGCCAGCCCTCCTGCCGGTTCCCAGTGTCTGCGGGGCAAAGACCGCAGGGCCCTCATGCCGGGTAGAGCTGGCGGCCAGACTCGGATGGCTAAACAATATATAGGGGTGGCTGGCCGGGGTGGTGGGGCCGGCTGCTCGGGAATAGGCTGGGCATCGGTCAGCGGGTGGTGAGCAATTGCATTGTGCATCACTTGTTTTCTTACACATTATTATTGTTAATACTATTATCATTATCACTATTATTATTATTATTGTTATTATTATATTCCTTATATTATTATATTCCTGTCTTAATAAACTGTCTTTATCTCAACTCACCGGCTTCACTTTCCCGTTTCTCTCCCCCATCCCAGAGAGGGAGGGGGGAGGGTGAGCGAACGACTGTGTGGTGTTTAGCTGCCAGCCGGGTTAAACCACAACGTGGCTGTACCCTGCTCGCCCGCTCCCCGGCCTCCCTGACACCTCATAGTCCGCCGTGACAGCGGGCAAGAACCATGTCTTGCTTTACCTGGTTTTATCTTTATTTATTTATTTATTTATTTATTGATTGTTGCCTTCCATCCAATGTAGTTGTGGGAATCATGTAGTTACTGATCGTCGTTCAAAACCTCACCCAACGCCGTCCCCAGACGAATAGCAGTGGGGACCGCCTAGCGGCAGGCCACACGGCTGGGGCCACAGAACTGACCATGTCGGGTGGCCGGGCCTGCTGCCCCCACCCTCGAGTTGCGAGGGGACAGTGTCCGGGCTGCGGGGAGGCCCAGCTGTGTGTCTGAGGGTTTATGCGTTCCGAAATATACCGATCGCCTCATCGGCAAAATCGTCGGGACGGTCTGCAAAGGAAGCCTAGCGCAGCACAGGAGAGCAGAGAAATGAAGAGGAAAGCCGAGCAAGGCAAAGCAAAGCCCTGCTAGGGAAAAGAATGCGGCATAATGAAAAGAAATGACAAGCAGGGCCAGGCAAAGCAAAGCGCGGCCAGGAAAACCAAAGCCAAAAGGTCCAAAAATAAAACAAAGCAATAAAATGAATATGTATCTATATTAACAAAAAAAAAAAAAAAAGAAGAAGAAGAAAAAAAGAAACAACAACAACAACAAAAAAAAAGCAAAGCAATCTGAGGCAAAGCAATCTGAGGCAAAGGAAAGCAAAGCAGGGGCGAGAACAGCAGAGGAACGCAGAGAAGGAAAAGCAAAACTGTGCCCGGAAGAGCAGAGCAAAGCAAAGCAAAGCAAGGAGAAACAAAGAGAAGCGAAGCAAATGCAAGGAGCTGGCGGCCAGCCCTCCTGCCGGTTCCCGGCGTCTGCGGGGCAAAGACCGCAGGGCCCTCATGCCGGGTACGGTCGGCAGTGCAAAGGGAAGAAATGCGAGACGAAGGAAAGCCTCGGAAGGAAAAGAAAGCCTTATCAGGAAAAGCAGAGTCAAGCAGGGTCAGGAAAAGCAACGCGTAGCAGTGGCAGGAGAAGCATATCGAAGCAAAACAGTGCTGTGAAAACGAAACGTGTAGTTGCTTAGCGTGGTGCAAAGTCGCTCCCCCCCAGCCCAACCCGCCCCAGGCGAATAGGGGCCGGTAGCCGGGCTACGGGGAGGCGGGTGTTCGAGAAGGCGAGCTCGCGGCCGCGGCCCCCGGTTGCCTCGGGCCGCCCGTCGCTCTGACGTCAGAGGCAAACGCCTGGCCGAGAACGGCGTCCGGGTCTACCCGGAAGCCGAAGGACGCATGCGCGCGCATGTCCAAAGGCGTCCGTCGGTCGGTCGGTCGGTCAAGCGATTCCCGAGTGGGTCCGCCCAGGCGAAAAGCACCGAAAAGTGCCGGAAAGGTGCGAAAAGGCCCGAAAAGGTCCGAAAAGGGCCGGAACGGCCTGTACGAAAAGCGAAGGAAGGCAGACCGACCGACGGCGTTCGGTCCCGGCCGGCGGGTCTGCCGGTGTCCTCCTGCGGTTGCCGGGTGTACCGCGTCCTCCTGTGGCCGCCTAGTCTCCCCGTGTCCTCCTGCGGCCGCCGGGTCTATGCGGTCGCCGTGTTTGCATAGCCCGTGGCGACCTGTAGGGGTCGCTGCAGCGGGGCCGGCCGCGAGAACGGCGTCGGGGTCTGCCCGGCACCGAGGGACGCGCGCGCGCACGTCCAAAGGCATCCGTCTGTCGGTCGGTCGCGCGGTTCCCGAGTGGGTCCGTCCACGCGAAAAGCACCGAATAGCGCCGGAAAGGGCCGAAAAGGTCCGAAAAGGTCCGAAAAGGGCCGGAACGGCCCGTACGAAAAGCGAAGGAAGGCAGACCGACCGACGGCGTTCGGTCCCGGCCGGCGGGTCTGCCGGTGTCCTCCTGCGGTCGCCGGGTGTGCCGCGTCCTCCCGTGGCCGCCTAGTCTCCCCGTGTTCTCCTGCGGCCGCCAGGTCTACCGGGCCCCCCCGCGCCCCCTCGCGGCCGCCTGACGTACCCGTGTCCTCCCGCGGCCGCCAGGTCTACCCGGCCGCGGTCGCCATGTTTGCGTAGCCCGTGGCGACCTGTAGGGGTCGCTGCAGCGGGGCCGGCCGCGAGAACGGCGTCGGGGTCTGCCCGGCACCGACGGGCGCGCGCGCGCGCGCGCGCGCGTCCGAAGGCATCCGTCTGTCGGTCGGTCGCGCGGTTCCCGAGTGGGTCCGTCCACGCGAAAAGCATCGAAAAGCGCCGGAAAGGTCCGAAAAGGCCCGAAAAGTTCCGAAAAGGGCCGGAACGGCCCGTGCGAAAAGCGAAGGAAGGCAGACCGACGGCGTTCGGTCCCGGCCGGCGGGTCTCCCCGTGTCCTCCCGCGGTCGGGAGGTGTACCGTGTCCCCCTGTGGCCGCCTGGTCTACCCGTGTCCTACCGAGGGCGCCCCGTCTGCCCGCCTGGAGGAGGTCGCTGACGGTCGGGCTGTGGGAACGGCGGCCACGTCTACCCTGACTCGGACGGGACTTGGCGGCGTGCCGTGGGGCTAGCGGTAGATGAGTAGGTCGTGCGACGGCTCGGAAGGTGTCGTAGGCGTCGCTGTTTCTTTCTGCCTCCAGTTACGTCGAGGTAAAAGTCGGTTGCTCTCGGGTGCCTCGCTGCGGGACTCTTGAAAAGGTCTTG
>NW_028153572.1:145000-167500 GCF_964211835.1 Anser anser | reverse complement strand
AGAGCAAGGCAAAACAAAGCAAAGCAGCACAGGGGAAAAGCAAAGCGGTAGTTTTTGTCCTTTGGGGAATCGCGTGATGTCGCTTAGCGTCCTCGAAAACCTCACCCGACACCGTTCCCAGCCGAATAGCAGCAGCGGGACCCACCTGGAGGCTCGCGCTCGCCAGAGAGCGGCGGGGAATGCGGAACAGACGGTGCCGGGTGGCCAGCCCTCCTGCCCCCACCCTCCGGTTCCGAGGGGACAGTCACCGGGCTACGGGGAGGCCAAGGTGCACGTCGTCCGAGGGTTTATGCGTTCGTAAATACACACCGATCGACTCGTCGGCAAAATCGGCGGGACGGTCCGCAAAGGAAGCCTAGCGCAGCAAAGCAGAGCAGAGCGTTGCAGAGGAAAGCGGAGCGAGACAGAGCAAAGCCCCGCTAGGGGAAAGAAAGCGGAACGAAGAAAAGCAAAGTCAAGGAGGGCCAGGAAAAGCAAAACGAAGCAGGGGGCGAGAGAAACCAAAGCAAAGGAGGTCCAGGAAAAGAAAAGCGGCGTCCTGAACACAAAGTAAAGCCAAACAGAGCAAAGCAGGGCCAGGAAAAGCAAAACAAAGAAGGGCGAGAAAAACCCAAGCAAAGGAGGTCCAGGAAAAGAAAAGAGGCGTCATGAATACGAAATAAAGCCAAACAAAGCAAGGCAGGGCCGGGAAAAGCAAAACAAAGAAGGGCGAGAAAAACCCAAGCAAAGGAGGTCCGCGAAAAGCAAAGAGGTGCCGCGAACGCAAAGCAAAGCAAAGCAGGTCCAGGGAAAGCTAAACAAAGAGGGACAGAGAAAAAAAAAAAAAAAAAAAATGCAGGACCAAGGAAAGCAAGGCGATGCGGTGAATACAAAGCAGAGCAAAACAAAACAAAGCACGGCAAGGAAAAGCAAAGCAGACCAAGGCAAAGCAAAGTAGCGTGAGGAAAAGCAAAGCAGGGCCAGGAAAGGCAAAGCAAAGGACTTTGAGGCGAGGCGAAGCACAGCAGGGGTAGGAGAAGCAAAGCAAAGCAGAGAAGAAAAAGCAAAGCGGCGCCAGGAATACGAAGCAAAGCTAAGCAAAGGAAAGCGTGGCCGGAAGAAGCAAAACGTAGCAGGGCCAGGGAAGGCAAAGCAGAGCAAGGCAAAGCAAAGCAAACCCTGCGAGGAAAAAGAAAGCCTTATCGGGCAAAGAAAAGTCAGGCAGGGCCAGGAAAAGCAAAAGGAATCGGGGTCAGTAAAAACAAAGCAAAACAGGGCCGGGAAAAACAAAGCGGTGCCACGAATGCAAAGCAAAGCAAAGCAGGGCCAGGAAAAGCAAAGCAAAGAAAAACAGCGCTGTGAATACGAAACGTGTAGTTCCTTAGTGTCGTCCGAAATCGCACCCCCCACCCGCCCCAGACGAATAGGGAGGGGCCCGTTGCCGGGTAACGGGGAGGCGGGCGTTCAAGAAGGCGAGGGTGTGGCAGCGGCCCCCGGTTGCTTCCGGCCGCCGGCCGCTCTGACATAAGAGGCTCCCGCTCGGTCACGAGCAGCTCGCCACCTGTGCGACTCGGTGTGGCTGGCTGCCCGGCCGGTTTGCTTTAGCTTTTTATCGTTACATAAACGATCCATAGGTATATAATATTATATATACTACTTAAGAGTTATTACAAAAGAAAGTACTAAATAAGAGTAAATATATATATAACGAAAACATAATAAAAAGAGTAGTAGTAATAATAATAATAATCGTTGTCTGTTTCCCCCTTTACTTTTAGGAATCACGTAGTTACTTAGCGTCGTTCGCAACCCCCACCCTCCCCAGACGAATAGCAACGGGGCCCACCTGGCGGCTCGCCGGACAGCGGGGGCCACAGAATAGACCCGGCCCGGTGGCCAGATCCCTGTCCCCTCGTCCGCCAGTTCCGAGGGGACAGTCGCCGAGGTGGGGGGAGGTCAAGGTGTGCGTCTGAGGGTTTACGTGTTTCTAAATACACCGATCGACTCGTCGGCAAAATCGGTGGGACGGTCTGCAAAAGAAGCCTAGAGCAGCAAAGCAGAGCAGAGCAGAGCAATGCGGAGGAAAGCAGAGCAAGGCAAAGCAAAGCCCCGCTAGGGAAAAGAAAGTGGCATAAGGAAAAGCAAAGCACGGCCAGAAAAAAACAAAGGAAAAAGGGTAAAAAAAAAAGAACCGAACAAACAAAAAAACCAAAGCAAAGTAGGGCCAGAAAAAGCAAAGCAAAGCATGGCCAGGAAAGGCAAAGCAGAGCAAGGCAAAGCAAAGCAGAGCAAAACAGCACAAAGAAATGCATAGCAGAGCCAGGAACACAAAGCAAAGCAAAACAAAGGAAAGCATGGCGGGGGGGGGGGGCGGGGGGGGGGGGGGTTGGGGGGGGGGGAGGGGGAAGAAAAACAAAAATGAGGGCCAGGGAATGCAAAGCACAGCAATGCAAAACAAAGCAAAGCAGCACAAGACAAAGCAAAGCACTGTCTGGAATTCAAGGCAAAGTGAAGCAAAGTAAAAGAAAGCAGGGCCAGAAAAGGAAAGAAAAGCAGGGGTAAGAAAAGCAAAGCAAAGCATGGCCAGGAAAGGCAAATGACAGTAAGGCAAAGCAAAGCAGAGCAAAGTAGCACAAGCAAAAACAAAGCAGGGCCAGGAAAGGTAGAGCAAAGGAAAGAAAGAAATTGAGGCAAGGCGAAGCACAGCGGGGGTAGGAAAACAAAGCAACGTAGAGAAGGAAAAGAGAAGCAGTGCCAGGAATACAAAGCAAAGCTAAACAAAGGAAAGCGTGGCCTGAAAAAGCAAAAGAAAGCATGCGCAGGGAAGGCAAAGCAGAGAAAGGGAAAGCAAGGCAGCACGAGGAAAACTAAAACAGTGTCAAAGAGGGAAGGCAAAGTAAAGCAAAACCAAACAAAGCACGGCCAGAAAAGCAGAGCAAGGCAAAGGAAAGCGAAGCAAAGTAGCACGAGGAAAAGCAAAGCATTGCCAGGAAAGACAAAGCAAACGAATCAAAGCAAAGCAATCTGAGGCAAAGCAAAGCAAAGCAGGGGCAGGAACAGCAGAGGAAAGGAGAGAAGGAAAACCAAAAGTGTGCCCGGAAGAGCAGAGCAAAGCAAAGCAGAGCAAGGAAAAAGAAAGAGAAGCGAAGCAAATGTAAGGAGCTGGCGGCCAGCCCTCCTGCCGGTTCCCAGTGTCTGCGGGGCAAAGACCGCAGGGCCCTCATGCCGGGTAGAGCTGGCGGCCAGACTCGGACGGTGGCTGTACCCTGCTCGCCCGCTCCCCGGCCTCCCTGAACCCTCATAGTCCGCCGTGACAGCGGGCGAGAACCATGTCTTGCTTTACCTGGTTTTATTTATTTATTTTTTTCCCCCCCCTGCATTTATTTATTTATTTATTTATTCTTGCCTTCCATCCACTGTAGTTGTGGGAATCATGTATTTACTGATCGTCGTTCAAAACCTCACCCAACACCGTCCCCAGACGAATAGCAGTGGGGCCCGCCTAGCGGCAGGCCACACGGCTGGGGCCAGAGAACTGACCATGTCGGGTGGCCGGGCCTGCTGCCCCCACCCTCGAGTTGCGAGGGGACAGTGTCCGGGCTGCGGGGAGGCCCAGCTGTGTGTCTGAGGGTTTATGCGTTCCGAAATATACCGATAGCCTCATCGGCAAAATCGTCGGGACGGTCTGCAAAGGAAGCCTAGCGCAGCACAGGAGAGCAGAGAAATGAAGAGGAAAGCCGAGCAACGCAAAGCAAAGCAGTGCAAACTGGTACAAGGAAAGTCCCAGCAGTGCCAGGAAACGTAGAGCAGAGTAAAGAGAGCAGTTTGAGGCGAGGCAAAGCACAGCAGGGGTAGGAAAAGCAAAGCACAGCAGAGAAGGTAAAGCAAAGCCGTGGCAGGAAAACAAAGCGAAGCAAGACAAGGGAAAGCATGGCCTGAAAAAGCATGGTCAGGAAAGGCAACGCAGAGCAAGGCAAAGCAAAGCAGTGCAAACTCGTACAAGGAAAGTCCCAGCAGGGCCAGGAAACGTAGAGCAAAGTAAAGAATGCAGTTTGAGGCGAGGCAAAGCACAGCAGGGGTAGGAAAAGCAAAGCAGAGCAGAGAAAGTAAAACCTAGAGGTGCCAGGAATACGAAGCAAAGTAAGACAAAGGAAAGCGTGGCCTGAAAAAGCATGGCCAGGAAAGGCAAAGCAGAGCAAGGCAAAGCAAAGCAGTGCAAACTCGTACAAGGAAAGTCCCAGCAGGGCCAGGAAACGTAGAGCAAAGTAAAGAAAGCAGTTTGAGGCAAGGCAAAGCACAGCAGGGGTAGGAAAAGCAAAGCAGAGCAGAGAAGGTAAAACCAAGAGGTGCCAGGAATACAAAGCGAAGCAAGACAAAGGAAAGCATGGCCCGAAAATGCAGGGTCAGGAAAAGCAAAGCGCGGCCAGGAAAACCAAAGTAAAAAGGTCCAGAAATAAAACAAAGCAATGAAATGAATATATATCTAAAGTAAAAAAAAAAAAAAAAAAAAAAAAAAAAGGCAAAAAAAAAAAACAAGCAAAGCATGGCCAGGAAAAGCAAAGTAAAGCGTGTCCAGGAAAGGCAAAGCAGTGCAAGGCAGAGCAAAGCAAAGGAAAGTAGCACAAGGAAAAGCAAAGCAGTGCCAGGAAATGTAGAGCAAAAGAAAGAAAGCAGTTTGAGGAGGCAAGGCAAAGCACAGCAGGGGTAGGAAAAGCAGAGCAGAGCAGAGAAAGTAAAACCAAGAGGTGCCTGGAATAAAAAGCAAAGCAAAACAAAGGAAAGTGTGGCCGGAAAAAGCACGGCCAGGAAAGGCAACGCAGAGCAAGGCAAAGCAAAGCAGTGCAAACTCGTACAAGGAAAGTCCCAGCAGTGCCAGGAAACGTAGAGCAAAGTAAAGAAAGCAGTTTGAGGCGAGGCTAAGCACAGCAGGGGTAGGAAAAGCAAAGCAGAGCAGAGAAGGTAAAGCAAAGCCGTGGCAGGAATACAAAGCGAAGCAAAACAAAGGAAAGCATGGCCTGAAAAAGCATGGTCAGGAAAAGCAAAGCGCGGCCAGGAAAACCAAAGTAAAAAGGTCCAGAAATAAAACAAAGCAATGCAATGAATATATATCTAAAGTAAAAAAAAAAAAAAAAAAAAAAAAAAAAAAAAGGCAAAAAAAAAACCAAGCAAAGCAGGGCCAGGAAAAGCAAAGTAAAGCGTGTCCAGGAAAGGCAAAGCAGTGCAAGGCAGAGCAAAGCAAAGCGAAGTAGCACAAGGAAAAGCAAAGCAGTGCCAGGAAAGACAGAGCAAACAAAGCAAAGCAAAGCAATCTGAGGCAAAGCAAAGCAAAGCAGGGGCAAGAAAAGCAGAGGAAAGTAGAGAAGGAAAAGCAAAAGTGTGCCCGGAAGAGCAGAGCAAAGCAAAGCAGAGCAAGGAAAAACAAAGAGAAGCGAAGCAAATGTAAGGAGCTGGCGGCCAGCCCTCCTGCCGGTTCCCAGTGTCTGCGGGGCAAAGACCGCAGGGCCCTCATGCCGGGTAGAGCTGGCGGCCAGACTCGGACGGTGGCTGTACCCTGCTCGCCCGCTCCCCGGCCTCCCTGACACCTCATAGTCCGCCGTGACAGTGGGCAAGAACCATGTCTTGCTTTACCTGGTTTTATCTTTATTTATTTATTTATTTATTGATTGTTGCCTTCCATCCAATGTAGTTGTGGGAATCATGTAGTTACTGATCGTCGTTCAAAACCTCACCCAACACCGTCCCCAGACGAATAGCAGTGGGGACCGCCTAGCGGCAGGCCACACGGCTGGGGCCACAGAACTGACCATGTCGGGTGGCCGGGCCTGCTGCCCCCACCCTCGAGTTGCGAGGGGACAGTGTCCGGGCTGCGGGGAGGCCCAGCTGTGTGTCTGAGGGTTTATGCGTTCCGAAATATACCGATCGCCTCATCGGCAAAATCGTCGGGACGGTCTGCAAAGGAAGCCTAGCGCAGCACAGGAGAGCAGAGAAATGAAGAGGAAAGCCGAGCAAGGCAAAGCAAAGCAGTGCAAACTTGTACAAGGAAAGTCCCAGCAGGGCCAGGTAACGTAGAGCAAAGTAATAAAAGCAGTTTGAGGCAAGGCAAAGCACAGCAGGGGTAGGAAAAGCAAAGCAGAGCAGAGAAAGTAAAACCAAGAGGGGCCAGGAATACGAAGCAAAGCAAAACAAAGGAAAGTGTGGCCCGAAAAAGCATGGCCAGGAAAGGCAACGCAGAGCAAGGCAAAGCAAAGCAGTGCAAACTTGTACAAGGAAAGTCCCAGCAGGGCCAGGAAACGTAGAGCAAAGTAAAGAAAGCAGTTTGAGGCGAGACAAAGCACAACAGGGGTAGGAAAAGCAAAGCAGAGCAGAGAAAGTAAAGCAAAGTCGTGGCAGGAATACGAAGCAAAGCAAAACAAAGGAAAGCATGGCCTGAAAAAGCATGGCCAGGAAAAGCAAAGCGTGGCCAGGAAAACCAAAGCAAAAAGGTCCAAAAATAAAACAAAGCAATGCAATGAAAATGTATCTATACTAAAATAAAACAAACAAACAAACAAACAAACAAACAAAACAAAAAAACGCAAAAAAAAGACCAAGCAAAGCAGGGCCAGGAAAAGCAAAGAAAAGCGTGTCCAGGAAAGGCAAAGCGGTGCAAGGCAGAGCAGAGCAAAGGAAAGTAGCACAAGGAAAAGCAAAGCAGGGCCAGGAAATGTAGAGCAAAAGAAAGAAAGCAGTTTGAGGCGAGACAAAGCACAACAGGGGTAGGAAAAGAAAAGCAGAGCCGAGAAGGTAAAGCAAAGTCGTGGCAGGAATACGAAGCAAAGCAAAACAAAGGAAAGCATGGCCTGAAAAAGCACGGCCAGGAAAGGCAAAGCAGAGCAAGGCAAAGCAAAGCAGTGCAAACTCGTACAAGGAAAGTCCCAGCAGGGCCAGGAAAGGTAGAGCAAAGTAACGAAAGCAGTTGGAGGCAAGGCAAAGCAGAGCAGAGAAAGTAAAACCTAGAGGTGCCAGGAATACAAAGCGAAGCGAAGCAAGACAAAGGAAAGCGTGGCCTGAAAAAGCAAAAGAAAACATGGCCAGTGGAGGCAAAGCAGAGCAAGGCAAAGCAAAGCAGTGCAAACTCGTACAAGGAAAGTCCCAGCAGTGCCAGGAAACGTAGAGCGAAGTAAGGAAAGCAGTTTGAGGCGAGGCAAAGCACTGCAGGGGTAGGAAAAGCAAAGCAGAGCAGAGAAAGTAAAACCAAGAGGTGCCAGGAATACGAAGCAAAGCAAAACAAAGGAAAGCGTGGCCCGAAAAAGCATGGCCAGGAAAGGCAACGCAGAGCAAGGCAAAGCGAAGCAGTGCAAACTCGTACAAGGAAAGTCCCAGCAGTGCCAGGAAACGTAGAGCAAAGTAACGAAAGCAGTTTGAGGCGAGACAAAGCACAACAGGGGTAGGAAAAGCAAAGCAGAGCAGAGAAGGGAAAGCAAAGTCGTGGCAGGAATACGAAGCAAAGCAAAACAAAGGAAAGCATGGCCTGAAAAAGCATGGCCAGGAAAAGCAAAGCGTGGCCAGGAAAACCAAAGCAAAAAGGTCCAAAAATAAAACAAAGCAATGCAATGAAAATGTATCTATACTAAAATAAAACAAACAAACAAACAAACAAACAAACAAAACAAAAAAACGCAAAAAAAAGACCAAGCAAAGCAGGGCCAGGAAAAGCAAAGAAAAGCGTGTCCAGGAAAGGCAAAGCGGTGCAAGGCAGAGCAGAGCAAAGGAAAGTAGCACAAGGAAAAGCAAAGCAGGGCCAGGAAATGTAGAGCAAAAGAAAGAAAGCAGTTTGAGGCGAGACAAAGCACAACAGGGGTAGGAAAAGAAAAGCAGAGCCGAGAAGGTAAAGCAAAGTCGTGGCAGGAATACGAAGCAAAGCAAAACAAAGGAAAGCATGGCCTGAAAAAGCAGGGCCAGGAAAAGCAAAGCGCGGCCAGGAAAACCAAAGTAAAAAGGTCCAGAAATAAAACAAAGCAATGCAATGAATATATATCTAAAGTAAAAAAAAAAAAAAAAAAAAGCAAAAAAAAAAACCAAGCAAAGCAGGGCCAGGAAAAGCAAAGTAAAGCGTGTCCAGGAAAGGCAAAGCAGTGCAAGGCAGAGCAAAGCAAAGCGAAGTAGCACAAGGAAAAGCAAAGCAGTGCCAGGAAAGACAGAGCAAACAAAGCAAAGCAAAGCAATCTGAGGCAAAGCAAAGCAAAGCAGGGGCAAGAAAAGCAGAGCAAAGTAGAGAAGGAAAAGCAAAAGTGTGCCCGGAAGAGCAGAGCAGAGCAAAGCAGAGCAAGGAAAAACAAAGAGAAGCGAAGCAAATGTAAGGAGCTGGCGGCCAGCCCTCCTGCCGGTTCCCAGTGTCTGCGGGGCAAAGACCGCAGGGCCCTCATGCCGGGTAGAGCTGGCGGCCAGACTCGGACGGTGGCTGTACCCTGCTCGCCCGCTCCCCGGCCTCCCTGACACCTCATAGTCCGCCGTGACAGTGGGCAAGAACCATGTCTTGCTTTACCTGGTTTTATCTTTATTTATTTATTTATTTATTGATTGTTGCCTTCCATCCAATGTAGTTGTGGGAATCATGTAGTTACTGATCGTCGTTCAAAACCTCACCCAACACCGTCCCCAGACGAATAGCAGTGGGGACCGCCTAGCGGCAGGCCACACGGCTGGGGCCACAGAACTGACCATGTCGGGTGGCCGGGCCTGCTGCCCCCACCCTCGAGTTGCGAGGGGACAGTGTCCGGGCTGCGGGGAGGCCCAGCTGTGTGTCTGAGGGTTTATGCGTTCCGAAATATACCGATCGCCTCATCGGCAAAATCGTCGGGACGGTCTGCAAAGGAAGCCTAGCGCAGCACAGGAGAGCAGAGAAATGAAGAGGAAAGCCGAGCAAGGCAAAGCAAAGCAGTGCAAACTTGTACAAGGAAAGTCCCAGCAGGGCCAGGTAACGTAGAGCAAAGTAATAAAAGCAGTTTGAGGCAAGGCAAAGCACAGCAGGGGTAGGAAAAGCAAAGCAGAGCAGAGAAAGTAAAACCAAGAGGGGCCAGGAATACGAAGCAAAGCAAAACAAAGGAAAGTGTGGCCCGAAAAAGCATGGCCAGGAAAGGCAACGCAGAGCAAGGCAAAGCAAAGCAGTGCAAACTTGTACAAGGAAAGTCCCAGCAGGGCCAGGAAACGTAGAGCAAAGTAAAGAAAGCAGTTTGAGGCGAGACAAAGCACAACAGGGGTAGGAAAAGCAAAGCAGAGCAGAGAAAGTAAAGCAAAGTCGTGGCAGGAATACGAAGCAAAGCAAAACAAAGGAAAGCATGGCCTGAAAAAGCATGGCCAGGAAAAGCAAAGCGTGGCCAGGAAAACCAAAGCAAAAAGGTCCAAAAATAAAACAAAGCAATGCAATGAAAATGTATCTATACTAAAATAAAACAAACAAACAAACAAACAAACAAACAAAACAAAAAAACGCAAAAAAAAGACCAAGCAAAGCAGGGCCAGGAAAAGCAAAGAAAAGCGTGTCCAGGAAAGGCAAAGCGGTGCAAGGCAGAGCAGAGCAAAGGAAAGTAGCACAAGGAAAAGCAAAGCAGGGCCAGGAAATGTAGAGCAAAAGAAAGAAAGCAGTTTGAGGCGAGACAAAGCACAACAGGGGTAGGAAAAGAAAAGCAGAGCCGAGAAGGTAAAGCAAAGTCGTGGCAGGAATACGAAGCAAAGCAAAACAAAGGAAAGCATGGCCTGAAAAAGCAGGGCCAGGAAAAGCAAAGCGCGGCCAGGAAAACCAAAGTAAAAAGGTCCAGAAATAAAACAAAGCAATGCAATGAATATATATCTAAAGTAAAAAAAAAAAAAAAAAAAAGGCAAAAAAAAAAAAGCAAAGCAGGGCCAGGAAAAGCAAAGTAAAGCGTGTCCAGGAAAGGCAAAGCAGTGCAAGGCAGAGCAAAGCAAAGTGTAGTAGCACAAGGAAAAGGAAAGCAGTGCCAGGAAATGTAGAGCAAAAGGAAGAAAGCAGTTTGAGGAAGCAAGGCAAAGCACAGCAGGGGTAGGAAAAGCAAAGCAGAGCAGAGAAGGTAAAGCAAAGCCGTGGCAGGAATACAAAGCAAAGCAAGACAAAGGAAAGTGTGGCCTGAAAAAGCAAAAGAAAACATGGCCAGTGGAGGCAAAGCAGAGCAAGGCAAAGCAAAGCAAAGCGAAGTAGCACGAGGAAAAGCAAAGCATTGCCAGGAAAGACAGAGCAAACAAAGCAAAGAAAAGCAATCTGAGGCAAAGCAAAGCAAAGCAGGGGCAAGAACAGCAGAGGAAAGTAGAGAAGGAAAAGCAAAAGTGTGCCCGGAAGAGCAGAGCAGAGCAAAGCAGAGCAAGGAAAAACAAAGAGAAGCGAAGCAAATGTAAGGAGCTGGCGGCCAGCCCTCCTGCCGGTTCCCAGTGTCTGCGGGGCAAAGACCGCAGGGCCCTCATGCCGGGTAGAGCTGGCGGCCAGACTCGGACGGTGGCTGTACCCTGCTCGCCCGCTCCCCGGCCTCCCTGACACCTCATAGTCCGCCGTGACAGTGGGCAAGAACCATGTCTTGCTTTACCTGGTTTTATCTTTATTTATTTATTTATTGATTGATTGTTGCCTTCCATCCAATGTAGTTGTGGGAATCATGTAGTTACTGATCGTCGTTCAAAACCTCACCCAACACCGTCCCCAGACGAATAGCAGTGGGGACCGCCTAGCGGCAGGCCACACGGCTGGGGCCACAGAACTGACCATGTCGGGTGGCCGGGCCTGCTGCCCCCACCCTCGAGTTGCGAGGGGACAGTGTCCGGGCTGCGGGGAGGCCCAGCTGTGTGTCTGAGGGTTTATGCGTTCCGAAATATACCGATCGCCTCATCGGCAAAATCGTCGGGACGGTCTGCAAAGGAAGCCTAGCGCAGCACAGGAGAGCAGAGAAATGAAGAGGAAAGCCGAGCAAGGCAAAGCAAAGCAGTGCAAACTTGTACAAGGAAAGTCCCAGCAGGGCCAGGTAACGTAGAGCAAAGTAATAAAAGCAGTTTGAGGCAAGGCAAAGCACAGCAGGGGTAGGAAAAGCAAAGCAGAGCAGAGAAAGTAAAACCAAGAGGGGCCAGGAATACGAAGCAAAGCAAAACAAAGGAAAGTGTGGCCCGAAAAAGCATGGCCAGGAAAGGCAACGCAGAGCAAGGCAAAGCAAAGCAGTGCAAACTTGTACAAGGAAAGTCCCAGCAGGGCCAGGAAACGTAGAGCAAAGTAAAGAAAGCAGTTTGAGGCGAGACAAAGCACAACAGGGGTAGGAAAAGCAAAGCAGAGCAGAGAAAGTAAAGCAAAGTCGTGGCAGGAATACGAAGCAAAGCAAAACAAAGGAAAGCATGGCCTGAAAAAGCATGGCCAGGAAAAGCAAAGCGTGGCCAGGAAAACCAAAGCAAAAAGGTCCAAAAATAAAACAAAGCAATGCAATGAAAATGTATCTATACTAAAATAAAACAAACAAACAAACAAACAAACAAACAAAACAAAAAAACGCAAAAAAAAGACCAAGCAAAGCAGGGCCAGGAAAAGCAAAGAAAAGCGTGTCCAGGAAAGGCAAAGCGGTGCAAGGCAGAGCAGAGCAAAGGAAAGTAGCACAAGGAAAAGCAAAGCAGGGCCAGGAAATGTAGAGCAAAAGAAAGAAAGCAGTTTGAGGCGAGACAAAGCACAACAGGGGTAGGAAAAGAAAAGCAGAGCCGAGAAGGTAAAGCAAAGTCGTGGCAGGAATACGAAGCAAAGCAAAACAAAGGAAAGCATGGCCTGAAAAAGCAGGGCCAGGAAAAGCAAAGCGCGGCCAGGAAAACCAAAGTAAAAAGGTCCAGAAATAAAACAAAGCAATGCAATGAATATATATCTAAAGTAAAAAAAAAAAAAAAAAAAAGGCAAAAAAAAAAAAGCAAAGCAGGGCCAGGAAAAGCAAAGTAAAGCGTGTCCAGGAAAGGCAAAGCAGTGCAAGGCAGAGCAAAGCAAAGTGTAGTAGCACAAGGAAAAGGAAAGCAGTGCCAGGAAATGTAGAGCAAAAGGAAGAAAGCAGTTTGAGGAAGCAAGGCAAAGCACAGCAGGGGTAGGAAAAGCAAAGCAGAGCAGAGAAGGTAAAGCAAAGCCGTGGCAGGAATACAAAGCAAAGCAAGACAAAGGAAAGTGTGGCCTGAAAAAGCAAAAGAAAACATGGCCAGTGGAGGCAAAGCAGAGCAAGGCAAAGCAAAGCAAAGCGAAGTAGCACGAGGAAAAGCAAAGCATTGCCAGGAAAGACAGAGCAAACAAAGCAAAGAAAAGCAATCTGAGGCAAAGCAAAGCAAAGCAGGGGCAAGAACAGCAGAGGAAAGTAGAGAAGGAAAAGCAAAAGTGTGCCCGGAAGAGCAGAGCAGAGCAAAGCAGAGCAAGGAAAAACAAAGAGAAGCGAAGCAAATGTAAGGAGCTGGCGGCCAGCCCTCCTGCCGGTTCCCAGTGTCTGCGGGGCAAAGACCGCAGGGCCCTCATGCCGGGTAGAGCTGGCGGCCAGACTCGGACGGTGGCTGTACCCTGCTCGCCCGCTCCCCGGCCTCCCTGACACCTCATAGTCCGCCGTGACAGTGGGCAAGAACCATGTCTTGCTTTACCTGGTTTTATCTTTATTTATTTATTTATTGATTGATTGTTGCCTTCCATCCAATGTAGTTGTGGGAATCATGTAGTTACTGATCGTCGTTCAAAACCTCACCCAACACCGTCCCCAGACGAATAGCAGTGGGGACCGCCTAGCGGCAGGCCACACGGCTGGGGCCACAGAACTGACCATGTCGGGTGGCCGGGCCTGCTGCCCCCACCCTCGAGTTGCGAGGGGACAGTGTCCGGGCTGCGGGGAGGCCCAGCTGTGTGTCTGAGGGTTTATGCGTTCCGAAATATACCGATCGCCTCATCGGCAAAATCGTCGGGACGGTCTGCAAAGGAAGCCTAGCGCAGCACAGGAGAGCAGAGAAATGAAGAGGAAAGCCGAGCAAGGCAAAGCAAAGCAGTGCAAACTTGTACAAGGAAAGTCCCAGCAGGGCCAGGTAACGTAGAGCAAAGTAATAAAAGCAGTTTGAGGCAAGGCAAAGCACAGCAGGGGTAGGAAAAGCAAAGCAGAGCAGAGAAAGTAAAACCAAGAGGGGCCAGGAATACGAAGCAAAGCAAAACAAAGGAAAGTGTGGCCCGAAAAAGCATGGCCAGGAAAGGCAACGCAGAGCAAGGCAAAGCAAAGCAGTGCAAACTTGTACAAGGAAAGTCCCAGCAGGGCCAGGAAACGTAGAGCAAAGTAAAGAAAGCAGTTTGAGGCGAGACAAAGCACAACAGGGGTAGGAAAAGCAAAGCAGAGCAGAGAAAGTAAAGCAAAGTCGTGGCAGGAATACGAAGCAAAGCAAAACAAAGGAAAGCATGGCCTGAAAAAGCATGGCCAGGAAAAGCAAAGCGTGGCCAGGAAAACCAAAGCAAAAAGGTCCAAAAATAAAACAAAGCAATGCAATGAAAATGTATCTATACTAAAATAAAACAAACAAACAAACAAAGAAACAAACAAAACAAAAAAACGCAAAAAAAAGACCAAGCAAAGCAGGGCCAGGAAAAGCAAAGAAAAGCGTGTCCAGGAAAGGCAAAGCGGTGCAAGGCAGAGCAGAGCAAAGGAAAGTAGCACAAGGAAAAGCAAAGCAGGGCCAGGAAATGTAGAGCAAAAGAAAGAAAGCAGTTTGAGGCGAGACAAAGCACAACAGGGGTAGGAAAAGAAAAGCAGAGCCGAGAAGGTAAAGCAAAGTCGTGGCAGGAATACGAAGCAAAGCAAAACAAAGGAAAGCATGGCCTGAAAAAGCAGGGCCAGGAAAAGCAAAGCGCGGCCAGGAAAACCAAAGTAAAAAGGTCCAGAAATAAAACAAAGCAATGCAATGAATATATATCTAAAGTAAAAAAAAAAAAAAAAAAAAGCAAAAAAAAAAACCAAGCAAAGCAGGGCCAGGAAAAGCAAAGTAAAGCGTGTCCAGGAAAGGCAAAGCAGTGCAAGGCAGAGCAAAGCAAAGCGAAGTAGCACAAGGAAAAGCAAAGCAGTGCCAGGAAAGACAGAGCAAACAAAGCAAAGCAAAGCAATCTGAGGCAAAGCAAAGCAAAGCAGGGGCAAGAAAAGCAGAGCAAAGTAGAGAAGGAAAAGCAAAAGTGTGCCCGGAAGAGCAGAGCAGAGCAAAGCAGAGCAAGGAAAAACAAAGAGAAGCGAAGCAAATGTAAGGAGCTGGCGGCCAGCCCTCCTGCCGGTTCCCAGTGTCTGCGGGGCAAAGACCGCAGGGCCCTCATGCCGGGTAGAGCTGGCGGCCAGACTCGGACGGTGGCTGTACCCTGCTCGCCCGCTCCCCGGCCTCCCTGACACCTCATAGTCCGCCGTGACAGTGGGCAAGAACCATGTCTTGCTTTACCTGGTTTTATCTTTATTTATTTATTTATTTATTGATTGTTGCCTTCCATCCAATGTAGTTGTGGGAATCATGTAGTTACTGATCGTCGTTCAAAACCTCACCCAACACCGTCCCCAGACGAATAGCAGTGGGGACCGCCTAGCGGCAGGCCACACGGCTGGGGCCACAGAACTGACCATGTCGGGTGGCCGGGCCTGCTGCCCCCACCCTCGAGTTGCGAGGGGACAGTGTCCGGGCTGCGGGGAGGCCCAGCTGTGTGTCTGAGGGTTTATGCGTTCCGAAATATACCGATCGCCTCATCGGCAAAATCGTCGGGACGGTCTGCAAAGGAAGCCTAGCGCAGCACAGGAGAGCAGAGAAATGAAGAGGAAAGCCGAGCAAGGCAAAGCAAAGCAGTGCAAACTTGTACAAGGAAAGTCCCAGCAGGGCCAGGTAACGTAGAGCAAAGTAATAAAAGCAGTTTGAGGCAAGGCAAAGCACAGCAGGGGTAGGAAAAGCAAAGCAGAGCAGAGAAAGTAAAACCAAGAGGGGCCAGGAATACGAAGCAAAGCAAAACAAAGGAAAGTGTGGCCCGAAAAAGCATGGCCAGGAAAGGCAACGCAGAGCAAGGCAAAGCAAAGCAGTGCAAACTTGTACAAGGAAAGTCCCAGCAGGGCCAGGAAACGTAGAGCAAAGTAAAGAAAGCAGTTTGAGGCGAGACAAAGCACAACAGGGGTAGGAAAAGCAAAGCAGAGCAGAGAAAGTAAAGCAAAGTCGTGGCAGGAATACGAAGCAAAGCAAAACAAAGGAAAGCATGGCCTGAAAAAGCATGGCCAGGAAAAGCAAAGCGTGGCCAGGAAAACCAAAGCAAAAAGGTCCAAAAATAAAACAAAGCAATGCAATGAAAATGTATCTATACTAAAATAAAACAAACAAACAAACAAACAAACAAACAAAACAAAAAAACGCAAAAAAAAGACCAAGCAAAGCAGGGCCAGGAAAAGCAAAGAAAAGCGTGTCCAGGAAAGGCAAAGCGGTGCAAGGCAGAGCAGAGCAAAGGAAAGTAGCACAAGGAAAAGCAAAGCAGGGCCAGGAAATGTAGAGCAAAAGAAAGAAAGCAGTTTGAGGCGAGACAAAGCACAACAGGGGTAGGAAAAGAAAAGCAGAGCCGAGAAGGTAAAGCAAAGTCGTGGCAGGAATACGAAGCAAAGCAAAACAAAGGAAAGCATGGCCTGAAAAAGCAGGGCCAGGAAAAGCAAAGCGCGGCCAGGAAAACCAAAGTAAAAAGGTCCAGAAATAAAACAAAGCAATGCAATGAATATATATCTAAAGTAAAAAAAAAAAAAAAAAAAAGGCAAAAAAAAAAAAGCAAAGCAGGGCCAGGAAAAGCAAAGTAAAGCGTGTCCAGGAAAGGCAAAGCAGTGCAAGGCAGAGCAAAGCAAAGTGTAGTAGCACAAGGAAAAGGAAAGCAGTGCCAGGAAATGTAGAGCAAAAGGAAGAAAGCAGTTTGAGGAAGCAAGGCAAAGCACAGCAGGGGTAGGAAAAGCAAAGCAGAGCAGAGAAGGTAAAGCAAAGCCGTGGCAGGAATACAAAGCAAAGCAAGACAAAGGAAAGTGTGGCCTGAAAAAGCAAAAGAAAACATGGCCAGTGGAGGCAAAGCAGAGCAAGGCAAAGCAAAGCAAAGCGAAGTAGCACGAGGAAAAGCAAAGCATTGCCAGGAAAGACAGAGCAAACAAAGCAAAGAAAAGCAATCTGAGGCAAAGCAAAGCAAAGCAGGGGCAAGAACAGCAGAGGAAAGTAGAGAAGGAAAAGCAAAAGTGTGCCCGGAAGAGCAGAGCAGAGCAAAGCAGAGCAAGGAAAAACAAAGAGAAGCGAAGCAAATGTAAGGAGCTGGCGGCCAGCCCTCCTGCCGGTTCCCAGTGTCTGCGGGGCAAAGACCGCAGGGCCCTCATGCCGGGTAGAGCTGGCGGCCAGACTCGGACGGTGGCTGTACCCTGCTCGCCCGCTCCCCGGCCTCCCTGACACCTCATAGTCCGCCGTGACAGTGGGCAAGAACCATGTCTTGCTTTACCTGGTTTTATCTTTATTTATTTATTTATTGATTGATTGTTGCCTTCCATCCAATGTAGTTGTGGGAATCATGTAGTTACTGATCGTCGTTCAAAACCTCACCCAACACCGTCCCCAGACGAATAGCAGTGGGGACCGCCTAGCGGCAGGCCACACGGCTGGGGCCACAGAACTGACCATGTCGGGTGGCCGGGCCTGCTGCCCCCACCCTCGAGTTGCGAGGGGACAGTGTCCGGGCTGCGGGGAGGCCCAGCTGTGTGTCTGAGGGTTTATGCGTTCCGAAATATACCGATCGCCTCATCGGCAAAATCGTCGGGACGGTCTGCAAAGGAAGCCTAGCGCAGCACAGGAGAGCAGAGAAATGAAGAGGAAAGCCGAGCAAGGCAAAGCAAAGCAGTGCAAACTTGTACAAGGAAAGTCCCAGCAGGGCCAGGTAACGTAGAGCAAAGTAATAAAAGCAGTTTGAGGCAAGGCAAAGCACAGCAGGGGTAGGAAAAGCAAAGCAGAGCAGAGAAAGTAAAACCAAGAGGGGCCAGGAATACGAAGCAAAGCAAAACAAAGGAAAGTGTGGCCCGAAAAAGCATGGCCAGGAAAGGCAACGCAGAGCAAGGCAAAGCAAAGCAGTGCAAACTTGTACAAGGAAAGTCCCAGCAGGGCCAGGAAACGTAGAGCAAAGTAAAGAAAGCAGTTTGAGGCGAGACAAAGCACAACAGGGGTAGGAAAAGCAAAGCAGAGCAGAGAAAGTAAAGCAAAGTCGTGGCAGGAATACGAAGCAAAGCAAAACAAAGGAAAGCATGGCCTGAAAAAGCATGGCCAGGAAAAGCAAAGCGTGGCCAGGAAAACCAAAGCAAAAAGGTCCAAAAATAAAACAAAGCAATGCAATGAAAATGTATCTATACTAAAATAAAACAAACAAACAAACAAACAAACAAACAAAACAAAAAAACGCAAAAAAAAGACCAAGCAAAGCAGGGCCAGGAAAAGCAAAGAAAAGCGTGTCCAGGAAAGGCAAAGCGGTGCAAGGCAGAGCAGAGCAAAGGAAAGTAGCACAAGGAAAAGCAAAGCAGGGCCAGGAAATGTAGAGCAAAAGAAAGAAAGCAGTTTGAGGCGAGACAAAGCACAACAGGGGTAGGAAAAGAAAAGCAGAGCCGAGAAGGTAAAGCAAAGTCGTGGCAGGAATACGAAGCAAAGCAAAACAAAGGAAAGCATGGCCTGAAAAAGCAGGGCCAGGAAAAGCAAAGCGCGGCCAGGAAAACCAAAGTAAAAAGGTCCAGAAATAAAACAAAGCAATGCAATGAATATATATCTAAAGTAAAAAAAAAAAAAAAAAAAAGGCAAAAAAAAAAAAGCAAAGCAGGGCCAGGAAAAGCAAAGTAAAGCGTGTCCAGGAAAGGCAAAGCAGTGCAAGGCAGAGCAAAGCAAAGTGTAGTAGCACAAGGAAAAGGAAAGCAGTGCCAGGAAATGTAGAGCAAAAGGAAGAAAGCAGTTTGAGGAAGCAAGGCAAAGCACAGCAGGGGTAGGAAAAGCAAAGCAGAGCAGAGAAGGTAAAGCAAAGCCGTGGCAGGAATACAAAGCAAAGCAAGACAAAGGAAAGTGTGGCCTGAAAAAGCAAAAGAAAACATGGCCAGTGGAGGCAAAGCAGAGCAAGGCAAAGCAAAGCAAAGCGAAGTAGCACGAGGAAAAGCAAAGCATTGCCAGGAAAGACAGAGCAAACAAAGCAAAGAAAAGCAATCTGAGGCAAAGCAAAGCAAAGCAGGGGCAAGAACAGCAGAGGAAAGTAGAGAAGGAAAAGCAAAAGTGTGCCCGGAAGAGCAGAGCAGAGCAAAGCAGAGCAAGGAAAAACAAAGAGAAGCGAAGCAAATGTAAGGAGCTGGCGGCCAGCCCTCCTGCCGGTTCCCAGTGTCTGCGGGGCAAAGACCGCAGGGCCCTCATGCCGGGTAGAGCTGGCGGCCAGACTCGGACGGTGGCTGTACCCTGCTCGCCCGCTCCCCGGCCTCCCTGACACCTCATAGTCCGCCGTGACAGTGGGCAAGAACCATGTCTTGCTTTACCTGGTTTTATCTTTATTTATTTATTTATTGATTGATTGTTGCCTTCCATCCAATGTAGTTGTGGGAATCATGTAGTTACTGATCGTCGTTCAAAACCTCACCCAACACCGTCCCCAGACGAATAGCAGTGGGGACCGCCTAGCGGCAGGCCACACGGCTGGGGCCACAGAACTGACCATGTCGGGTGGCCGGGCCTGCTGCCCCCACCCTCGAGTTGCGAGGGGACAGTGTCCGGGCTGCGGGGAGGCCCAGCTGTGTGTCTGAGGGTTTATGCGTTCCGAAATATACCGATCGCCTCATCGGCAAAATCGTCGGGACGGTCTGCAAAGGAAGCCTAGCGCAGCACAGGAGAGCAGAGAAATGAAGAGGAAAGCCGAGCAAGGCAAAGCAAAGCAGTGCAAACTTGTACAAGGAAAGTCCCAGCAGGGCCAGGTAACGTAGAGCAAAGTAATAAAAGCAGTTTGAGGCAAGGCAAAGCACAGCAGGGGTAGGAAAAGCAAAGCAGAGCAGAGAAAGTAAAACCAAGAGGGGCCAGGAATACGAAGCAAAGCAAAACAAAGGAAAGTGTGGCCCGAAAAAGCATGGCCAGGAAAGGCAACGCAGAGCAAGGCAAAGCAAAGCAGTGCAAACTTGTACAAGGAAAGTCCCAGCAGGGCCAGGAAACGTAGAGCAAAGTAAAGAAAGCAGTTTGAGGCGAGACAAAGCACAACAGGGGTAGGAAAAGCAAAGCAGAGCAGAGAAAGTAAAGCAAAGTCGTGGCAGGAATACGAAGCAAAGCAAAACAAAGGAAAGCATGGCCTGAAAAAGCATGGCCAGGAAAAGCAAAGCGTGGCCAGGAAAACCAAAGCAAAAAGGTCCAAAAATAAAACAAAGCAATGCAATGAAAATGTATCTATACTAAAATAAAACAAACAAACAAACAAAGAAACAAACAAAACAAAAAAACGCAAAAAAAAGACCAAGCAAAGCAGGGCCAGGAAAAGCAAAGAAAAGCGTGTCCAGGAAAGGCAAAGCGGTGCAAGGCAGAGCAGAGCAAAGGAAAGTAGCACAAGGAAAAGCAAAGCAGGGCCAGGAAATGTAGAGCAAAAGAAAGAAAGCAGTTTGAGGCGAGACAAAGCACAACAGGGGTAGGAAAAGAAAAGCAGAGCCGAGAAGGTAAAGCAAAGTCGTGGCAGGAATACGAAGCAAAGCAAAACAAAGGAAAGCATGGCCTGAAAAAGCAGGGCCAGGAAAAGCAAAGCGCGGCCAGGAAAACCAAAGTAAAAAGGTCCAGAAATAAAACAAAGCAATGCAATGAATATATATCTAAAGTAAAAAAAAAAAAAAAAAAAAAGGCAAAAAAAAAAAGCAAAGCAGGGCCAGGAAAAGCAAAGTAAAGCGTGTCCAGGAAAGGCAAAGCAGTGCAAGGCAGAGCAAAGCAAAGTGTAGTAGCACAAGGAAAAGGAAAGCAGTGCCAGGAAATGTAGAGCAAAAGGAAGAAAGCAGTTTGAGGAAGCAAGGCAAAGCACAGCAGGGGTAGGAAAAGCAAAGCAGAGCAGAGAAGGTAAAGCAAAGCCGTGGCAGGAATACAAAGCAAAGCAAGACAAAGGAAAGTGTGGCCTGAAAAAGCAAAAGAAAACATGGCCAGTGGAGGCAAAGCAGAGCAAGGCAAAGCAAAGCAAAGCGAAGTAGCACGAGGAAAAGCAAAGCATTGCCAGGAAAGACAGAGCAAACAAAGCAAAGAAAAGCAATCTGAGGCAAAGCAAAGCAAAGCAGGGGCAAGAACAGCAGAGGAAAGTAGAGAAGGAAAAGCAAAAGTGTGCCCGGAAGAGCAGAGCAGAGCAAAGCAAAGCAGAGCAAGGAAAAACAAAGAGAAGCGAAGCAAATGTAAGGAGCTGGCGGCCAGCCCTCCTGCCGGTTCCCAGTGTCTGCGGGGCAAAGACCGCAGGGCCCTCATGCCGGGTAGAGCTGGCGGCCAGACTCGGATGGCTAAACAATATATAGGGGTGGCTGGCCGGGGTGGTGGGGCCGGCTGCTCGGGAATAGGCTGGGCATCGGTCAGCGGGTGGTGAGCAATTGCATTGTGCATCACTTGTTTTCTTACACATTATTATTGTTAATACTATTATCATTATCACTATTATTATTATTATTGTTATTATTATATTCCTTATATTATTATATTCCTGTCTTAATAAACTGTCTTTATCTCAACTCACCGGCTTCACTTTCCCGTTTCTCTCCCCCATCCCAGAGAGGGAGGGGGGAGGGTGAGCGAACGACTGTGTGGTGTTTAGCTGCCAGCCGGGTTAAACCACAACGTGGCTGTACCCTGCTCGCCCGCTCCCCGGCCTCCCTGACACCTCATAGTCCGCCGTGACAGCGGGCAAGAACCATGTCTTGCTTTACCTGGTTTTATCTTTATTTATTTATTTATTTATTTATTGATTGTTGCCTTCCATCCAATGTAGTTGTGGGAATCATGTAGTTACTGATCGTCGTTCAAAACCTCACCCAACGCCGTCCCCAGACGAATAGCAGTGGGGACCGCCTAGCGGCAGGCCACACGGCTGGGGCCACAGAACTGACCATGTCGGGTGGCCGGGCCTGCTGCCCCCACCCTCGAGTTGCGAGGGGACAGTGTCCGGGCTGCGGGGAGGCCCAGCTGTGTGTCTGAGGGTTTATGCGTTCCGAAATATACCGATCGCCTCATCGGCAAAATCGTCGGGACGGTCTGCAAAGGAAGCCTAGCGCAGCACAGGAGAGCAGAGAAATGAAGAGGAAAGCCGAGCAAGGCAAAGCAAAGCCCTGCTAGGGAAAAGAATGCGGCATAATGAAAAGAAATGACAAGCAGGGCCAGGCAAAGCAAAGCGCGGCCAGGAAAACCAAAGCCAAAAGGTCCAAAAATAAAACAAAGCAATAAAATGAATATGTATCTATATTAACAAAAAAAAAAAAAAAAGAAGAAGAAGAAAAAAAGAAACAACAACAACAACAAAAAAAAAGCAAAGCAATCTGAGGCAAAGCAATCTGAGGCAAAGGAAAGCAAAGCAGGGGCGAGAACAGCAGAGGAACGCAG
The DNA here is from genome assembly GCF_964211835.1 of Anser anser. Taxonomy (NCBI): domain Eukaryota; kingdom Metazoa; phylum Chordata; class Aves; order Anseriformes; family Anatidae; genus Anser; species Anser anser. Next base: position 145,927 of record NW_028153572.1, on the reverse strand, counting down.
AGAAGGAAAAGCAAAACTGTGCCCGGAAGAGCAGAGCAAAGCAAAGCAAAGCAAGGAGAAACAAAGAGAAGCGAAGCAAATGCAAGGAGCTGGCGGCCAGCCCTCCTGCCGGTTCCCGGCGTCTGCGGGGCAAAGACCGCAGGGCCCTCATGCCGGGTACGGTCGGCAGTGCAAAGGGAAGAAATGCGAGACGAAGGAAAGCCTCGGAAGGAAAAGAAAGCCTTATCAGGAAAAGCAGAGTCAAGCAGGGTCAGGAAAAGCAACGCGTAGCAGTGGCAGGAGAAGCATATCGAAGCAAAACAGTGCTGTGAAAACGAAACGTGTAGTTGCTTAGCGTGGTGCAAAGTCGCTCCCCCCCAGCCCAACCCGCCCCAGGCGAATAGGGGCCGGTAGCCGGGCTACGGGGAGGCGGGTGTTCGAGAAGGCGAGCTCGCGGCCGCGGCCCCCGGTTGCCTCGGGCCGCCCGTCGCTCTGACGTCAGAGGCAAACGCCTGGCCGAGAACGGCGTCCGGGTCTACCCGGAAGCCGAAGGACGCATGCGCGCGCATGTCCAAAGGCGTCCGTCGGTCGGTCGGTCGGTCAAGCGATTCCCGAGTGGGTCCGCCCAGGCGAAAAGCACCGAAAAGTGCCGGAAAGGTGCGAAAAGGCCCGAAAAGGTCCGAAAAGGGCCGGAACGGCCTGTACGAAAAGCGAAGGAAGGCAGACCGACCGACGGCGTTCGGTCCCGGCCGGCGGGTCTGCCGGTGTCCTCCTGCGGTTGCCGGGTGTACCGCGTCCTCCTGTGGCCGCCTAGTCTCCCCGTGTCCTCCTGCGGCCGCCGGGTCTATGCGGTCGCCGTGTTTGCATAGCCCGTGGCGACCTGTAGGGGTCGCTGCAGCGGGGCCGGCCGCGAGAACGGCGTCGGGGTCTGCCCGGCACCGAGGGACG
>NW_028153572.1:110000-132500 GCF_964211835.1 Anser anser | reverse complement strand
TTATTGTTGTTGTTGTTGTTGTTATTTTTTATTATTTTATTATTATTATTATTTATTATTATTATTACTCATTATTACTTATTATTATTTTATTATTATTATCATTATTATTATTATTTTCACCATTATTTAATAATAATAATAATAATAATAATAATAATAATAATAATAATAATAGTCATAATTATTATTATTCTTAATGTTGCCTGTTTTCCGCTGCGGCTTTAGGAATTACTTACCGTCTTTCGAAACCTCGCCCCCCCCCCCCCCCCCCCCCCAGGCGAACAGCAGTGGAGCTCACCTGGCGGCTCGCCAGGCGGCAGGGGTCGTGGAATAGACTCGGCTGGGTGGCCGACCCCCACGCCCCCACCCGCCAGCTCCAAAGGCACGGTTGGCGGGCTGCGGGGAGGCCAAATTAGGTGACCTAGCGTTCACGTGTGCGTAAACGCATCGATCGGCAAAATCGGTGGGACGGTCCGCAAAAGAAGGGCTAGCTAGCACGGCGAAGCGGAGCAGAGCGGTGCAAAGCGAGGCAAAAAAAAAAACAAACCAAAGCTCTACGAGGAAAAACCTTGTGGCAAATCAGGCCTAGGGAACGGCAAAGGAAAAAACAGCGCCAGGAAAAGCAAAGCAGAGTAGGAAGAGCAAAGACTGCAAAGCAAAGGAAATGGGTGCCGGCGATACAAACCGAATCAAAATAAGCAGCGCTAAGGAAAGCAAATGGAAGCAAGCGCAGGGAAAGCAAAGCGGAGAAGAGCGAGGAAAAGCAAAGCGAGGAAAAGGAAAGCAAAGCGAAGCGAAGCGAAGCAAAGCGCGACAAAGGGAAGCAAAGCAAAGAAGGGCCAGGAGAAGCAAAGCAAAACAGGGCCAGGGAAGACAAAGCAAAGCGAAGCGAAGCGAAGCAAAGCGCGACAAAGGGAAGCAAAGCAAAGAAGGGCCAGGAGAAGCAAAGCAAAACAGGGCCAGGGAAGACAAAGCAGAGCAAGGCAAAACAAAGCAAAGCAGCACAGGGGAAAAGCAAAGCGGTAGTTTTTGTCCTTTGGGGAATCGCGTGATGTCGCTTAGCGTCCTCGAAAACCTCACCCGACACCGTTCCCAGCCGAATAGCAGCAGCGGGACCCACCTGGAGGCTCGCGCTCGCCAGAGAGCGGCGGGGAATGCGGAACAGACGGTGCCGGGTGGCCAGCCCTCCTGCCCCCACCCTCCGGTTCCGAGGGGACAGTCACCGGGCTACGGGGAGGCCAAGGTGCACGTCGTCCGAGGGTTTATGCGTTCGTAAATACACACCGATCGACTCGTCGGCAAAATCGGCGGGACGGTCCGCAAAGGAAGCCTAGCGCAGCAAAGCAGAGCAGAGCGTTGCAGAGGAAAGCGGAGCGAGACAGAGCAAAGCCCCGCTAGGGGAAAGAAAGCGGAACGAAGAAAAGCAAAGTCAAGGAGGGCCAGGAAAAGCAAAACGAAGCAGGGGGCGAGAGAAACCAAAGCAAAGGAGGTCCAGGAAAAGAAAAGCGGCGTCCTGAACACAAAGTAAAGCCAAACAGAGCAAAGCAGGGCCAGGAAAAGCAAAACAAAGAAGGGCGAGAAAAACCCAAGCAAAGGAGGTCCAGGAAAAGAAAAGAGGCGTCATGAATACGAAATAAAGCCAAACAAAGCAAGGCAGGGCCGGGAAAAGCAAAACAAAGAAGGGCGAGAAAAACCCAAGCAAAGGAGGTCCGCGAAAAGCAAAGAGGTGCCGCGAACGCAAAGCAAAGCAAAGCAGGTCCAGGGAAAGCTAAACAAAGAGGGACAGAGAAAAAAAAAAAAAAAAAAAATGCAGGACCAAGGAAAGCAAGGCGATGCGGTGAATACAAAGCAGAGCAAAACAAAACAAAGCACGGCAAGGAAAAGCAAAGCAGACCAAGGCAAAGCAAAGTAGCGTGAGGAAAAGCAAAGCAGGGCCAGGAAAGGCAAAGCAAAGGACTTTGAGGCGAGGCGAAGCACAGCAGGGGTAGGAGAAGCAAAGCAAAGCAGAGAAGAAAAAGCAAAGCGGCGCCAGGAATACGAAGCAAAGCTAAGCAAAGGAAAGCGTGGCCGGAAGAAGCAAAACGTAGCAGGGCCAGGGAAGGCAAAGCAGAGCAAGGCAAAGCAAAGCAAACCCTGCGAGGAAAAAGAAAGCCTTATCGGGCAAAGAAAAGTCAGGCAGGGCCAGGAAAAGCAAAAGGAATCGGGGTCAGTAAAAACAAAGCAAAACAGGGCCGGGAAAAACAAAGCGGTGCCACGAATGCAAAGCAAAGCAAAGCAGGGCCAGGAAAAGCAAAGCAAAGAAAAACAGCGCTGTGAATACGAAACGTGTAGTTCCTTAGTGTCGTCCGAAATCGCACCCCCCACCCGCCCCAGACGAATAGGGAGGGGCCCGTTGCCGGGTAACGGGGAGGCGGGCGTTCAAGAAGGCGAGGGTGTGGCAGCGGCCCCCGGTTGCTTCCGGCCGCCGGCCGCTCTGACATAAGAGGCTCCCGCTCGGTCACGAGCAGCTCGCCACCTGTGCGACTCGGTGTGGCTGGCTGCCCGGCCGGTTTGCTTTAGCTTTTTATCGTTACATAAACGATCCATAGGTATATAATATTATATATACTACTTAAGAGTTATTACAAAAGAAAGTACTAAATAAGAGTAAATATATATATAACGAAAACATAATAAAAAGAGTAGTAGTAATAATAATAATAATCGTTGTCTGTTTCCCCCTTTACTTTTAGGAATCACGTAGTTACTTAGCGTCGTTCGCAACCCCCACCCTCCCCAGACGAATAGCAACGGGGCCCACCTGGCGGCTCGCCGGACAGCGGGGGCCACAGAATAGACCCGGCCCGGTGGCCAGATCCCTGTCCCCTCGTCCGCCAGTTCCGAGGGGACAGTCGCCGAGGTGGGGGGAGGTCAAGGTGTGCGTCTGAGGGTTTACGTGTTTCTAAATACACCGATCGACTCGTCGGCAAAATCGGTGGGACGGTCTGCAAAAGAAGCCTAGAGCAGCAAAGCAGAGCAGAGCAGAGCAATGCGGAGGAAAGCAGAGCAAGGCAAAGCAAAGCCCCGCTAGGGAAAAGAAAGCGGCATAAGGAAAAGCAAAGCACGGCCAGAAAAAAACAAAGGAAAAAGGGTAAAAAAAAAAAACCAAAAAGCAAAAAACAAACAAACAAACAAAAAAAACAAAGCAAAGTAGGGCCAGAAAAAGCAAAGCAAAGCATGGCCAGGAAAGGCAAAGCAGAGCAAAGCAGCACAAAGAAATACATAGCAGAGCCAGGAACACAAAGCAAAGCAAACAAAGGAAGGCATGGCCGGGGTGGGGGGGGGAGAAAAAAAAAAAAAAATGAGGGCCAGGGAATGCAGAGCAAGGCAAAGCAAAGCAGAGCAAAGCAGCACAAAGAAATGCATAGCAGAGCCAGGAACACAAAGCAAAGCAAAACAAAGGAAGGCATGGCCGGGGGGGGGGGGGGGCGGGGGGAGAAGGGGGGGGGGGCGAAGAAAGAAAAAAAAAAAGAGGGCCAGGGAATGCAAAGCACAGCAATGCGAAACAAAGCAAAGCAGCACAAGACAAAGCAAAGCACTGTCTGGAATTCAAGGCAAAGTGAAGCAAAGTAAAACAAAGCAGGGCCAGAAAAGGAAAGAAAAGCAGGGGTAAGAAAAGCAAAGCAAAGCATGGCCAGGAAAGGCAAATGACAGTAAGGCAAAGCAAAGCAGAGCAAAGTAGCACAAGGAAAAGCAAAGCAGGGCCAGGAAAGGCAAAGCAAAGGACTTTGAGGCGAGGCGAAGCACAGCAGGGGTAGGAGAAGCAAAGCAAAGCAGAGAAGAAAAAGCAAAGCTGCGCCAGGAATACGAAGCAAAGCTAAGCAAAGGAAAGCGTGGCCGGAAGAAGCAAAACGTAGCAGGGCCAGGGAAGGCAAAGCAGAGCAAGGCAAAGCAAAGCAAACCCTGCAAGGAAAAAGAAAGCCTTATCGGGCAAAGAAAAGTCAAGCAGGGCCAGGAAAAGCAAAACGAATCGGGGTCAGTAAAAACAAAGCAAAACAGGGCCGGGAAAAACAAAGCGGTGCCACGAATGCAAAGCAAAGCAAAGCAGGGCCAGGAAAAGCAAAGCAAAGAAAAACAGCGCTGTGAATACGAAACGTGTAGTTCCTTAGTGTCGTCCGAAATCGCACCCCCCACCCGCCCCAGACGAATAGGGAGGGGCCCGTTGCCGGGTAACGGGGAGGCGGGCGTTCAAGAAGGCGAGGGTGTGGCAGCGGCCCCCGGTTGCTTCCGGCCGCCGGCCGCTCTGACATAAGAGGCTCCCGCTCGGTCACGAGCAGCTCGCCACCTGTGCGACTCGGTGTGGCTGGCTGCCCGGCCGGTTTGCTTTAGCTTTTTATCGTTACATAAACGATCGATAGATATTTAATATTACATATACTACTTAAAAGTTATTACAAAAGAAAGTACTAAATAAGAGTAAATATATATATAACGAAAACATAATAAAAAGAGTAGTAGCAATAATAATAATCATCGTTGTCAGTTTCCCCCTTTACTTTTAGGAATCACGTAGTTACTTAGCGTCGTTCGCAACCCCCACCCTCCCCAGACGAATAGCAACGGGGCCCACCTGGCGGCTCGCCGGACAGCGGGGGCCACAGAATAGACCCGGCCCGGTGGCCAGATCCCTGTCCCCTCGTCCGCCAGTTCTGAGGGGACAGTCGCCGAGGTGGGGGGAGGTCAAGGTGTGCGTCTGAGGGTTTACGTGTTTCTAAATACACCGATCGACTCGTCGGCAAAATCGGTGGGACGGTCTGCAAAAGGAGCCTAGAGCAGCAAAGCAGAGCAGAGCAGAGCAATGCGGAGGAAAGCAGAGCAAGGCAAAGCAAAGCCCCGCTAGGGATAAGAAAGCGGCATAAGGAAAAGCAAAGCACGGCCAGAAAAAAACAAAGGAAAAAGGGTAAAAAAAAAAAAAAAAACAAACAAAAAAACAAAAAACAAACAAACAAACAAAAAAAACCAAAGCAAAGTAGGGCCAGAAAAAGCAAAGCAAAGCATGGCCAGGAAAGGCAAAGCAGAGCAAAGCAGCACAAAGAAATACATAGCAGAGCCAGGAACACAAAGCAAAGGAAAACAAAGGAAGGCATGGCCGGGGTGGGGGGGGGAGAAAAAAAAAAAATGAGGGCCAGGGAATGCAGAGCAAGGCAAAGCAAAGCAGAGCAAAGCAGCACAAAGAAATGCATAGCAGAGCCAGGAACACAAAGCAAAGCAAAACAAAGGAAGGCATGGCCGGGGGGGGGGGGGGGGGGGGGGGGGGGGGGCGAAGAAAGGAAAAAAAAAAACAGGGCCAGGGAATGCAAAGCACAGCAATGCGAAACAAAGCAAAGCAGCACAAGACAAAGCAAAGCACTGTCTGGAATTCAAGGCAAAGTGAAGCAAAGTAAAACAAAGCAGGGCCAGAAAAGGAAAGAAAAGCAGGGGTAAGAAAAGCAAAGCAAAGCATGGCCAGGAAAGGCAAATGACAGTAAGGCAAAGCAAAGCAGAGCAAAGTAGCACAAGGAAAAGCAAAGCAGGGCCAGGAAAGGCAAAGCAAAGGACTTTGAGGCGAGGCGAAGCACAGCAGGGGTAGGAGAAGCAAAGCAAAGCAGAGAAGAAAAAGCAAAGCAGCGCCAGGAATACGAAGCAAAGCTAAGCAAAGGAAAGCGTGGCCGGAAGAAGCAAAACGTAGCAGGGCCAGGGAAGGCAAAGCAGAGCAAGGCAAAGCAAAGCAAACCCTGCGAGGAAAAAGAAAGCCTTATCGGGCAAAGAAAAGTCAAGCAGGGCCAGGAAAAGCAAAAGGAATCGGGGTCAGTAAAAACAAAGCAAAGCAGGGCCAGGAAATCAAAACAAAGAAGGGCGAGAAAAACCCAAGCAAAGGAGGTCCAGGAAAAGAAAAGCGGCGTCATGAATACGAAATAAAGCCAAACAAAGCAAGGCAGGGCCGGGAAAAGCAAAACAAAGAAGGGCGAGAAAAACCCAAGCAAAGGAGGTCCAGGAAAAGAAAAGAGGTGCCGCGAACGCAAAGCAAAGCAAAGCAGGTCCAGGGAAAGCTAAACAAAGAGGGACAGAGAAAAAAAAAATAAAAAAAAAATGCAGGGCCAAGGAAAGCAAGGCGATGCGGTGAATACAAAGCAGAGCAAAACAAAACAAAGCACGGCAAGGAAAAGCAAAGCAGACCAAGGCAAAGCAAAGTAGCACGAGGAAAAGCAAAGCAGGGCCAGGAAAGGCAAAGCAAAGGACTTTGAGGCGAGGCGAAGCACAGCAGGGGTAGGAGAAGCAAAGCAAAGCAGAGAAGAAAAAGCAAAGCGGCGCTAGGAATACGAAGCAAAGCTAAGCAAAGGAAAGCGTGGCCGGAAGAAGCAAAACGTAGCAGGGCCAGGGAAGGCAAAGCAGAGCAAGGCAAAGCAAAGCAAACCCTGCGAGGAAAAAGAAAGCCTTATCGGGCAAAGAAAAGTCAAGCAGGGCCAAGAAAAGCAAAACGAATCGGGGTCAGTAAAAACAAAGCAAAACAGGGCCGGGAAAAACAAAGCGGTGCCACGAATGCAAAGCAAAGCAAAGCAGGGCCAGGAAAAGCAAAGCAAAGAAAAACAGTGCTGTGAATACGAAACGTGTAGTTCCTTAGTGTCGTCCGAAATCGCACCCCCCACCCGCCCCAGACGAATAGGGAGGGGCCCGTTGCCGGGTTACGGGGAGGCGGGCGTTCAAGAAGGCGAGGGTGTGGCAGCGGCCCCCGGTTGCTTCCGGCCGCCGGCCGCTCTGACATAAGAGGCTCCCGCTCGGTCACGAGCAGCTCGCCACCTGTGCGACTCGGTGTGGCTGGCTGCCCGGCCGGTTTGCTTTAGCTTTTTATCGTTACATAAACGATCCATAGGTATATAATATTATATATACTACTTAAGAGTTATTACAAAAGAAAGTACTAAATAAGAGTAAATATATATATAACGAAAACATAATAAAAAGAGTAGTAGTAATAATAATAATAATCGTTGTCTGTTTCCCCCTTTACTTTTAGGAATCACGTAGTTACTTAGCGTCGTTCGCAACCCCCACCCTCCCCAGACGAATAGCAACGGGGCCCACCTGGCGGCTCGCCGGACAGCGGGGGCCACAGAATAGACCCGGCCCGGTGGTCAGATCCCTGTCCCCTCGTCCGCCAGTTCCGAGGGGACAGTCGCCGAGGTGGGGGGAGGTCAAGGTGTGCGTCTGAGGGTTTACGTGTTTCTAAATACACCGATCGACTCGTCGGCAAAATCGGTGGGACGGTCTGCAAAAGGAGCCTAGAGCAGCAAAGCAGAGCAGAGCAGAGCAATGCGGAGGAAAGCAGAGCAAGGCAAAGCAAAGCCCCGCTAGGGAAAAGAAAGTGGCATAAGGAAAAGCAAAGCACGGCCAGAAAAAAACAAAGGAAAAAGGGTAAAAAAAAAAGAACCGAACAAACAAAAAAACCAAAGCAAAGTAGGGCCAGAAAAAGCAAAGCAAAGCATGGCCAGGAAAGGCAAAGCAGAGCAAGGCAAAGCAAAGCAGAGCAAAACAGCACAAAGAAATGCATAGCAGAGCCAGGAACACAAAGCAAAGCAAAACAAAGGAAAGCATGGCGGGGGGGGGGGGGCGGGGGGGGGGGGGGTTGGGGGGGGGGGGAGGGGGAAGAAAAACAAAAATGAGGGCCAGGGAATGCAAAGCACAGCAATGCAAAACAAAGCAAAGCAGCACAAGACAAAGCAAAGCACTGTCTGGAATTCAAGGCAAAGTGAAGCAAAGTAAAAGAAAGCAGGGCCAGAAAAGGAAAGAAAAGCAGGGGTAAGAAAAGCAAAGCAAAGCATGGCCAGGAAAGGCAAATGACAGTAAGGCAAAGCAAAGCAGAGCAAAGTAGCACAAGCAAAAACAAAGCAGGGCCAGGAAAGGTAGAGCAAAGGAAAGAAAGAAATTGAGGCAAGGCGAAGCACAGCGGGGGTAGGAAAACAAAGCAACGTAGAGAAGGAAAAGAGAAGCAGTGCCAGGAATACAAAGCAAAGCTAAACAAAGGAAAGCGTGGCCTGAAAAAGCAAAAGAAAGCATGCGCAGGGAAGGCAAAGCAGAGAAAGGGAAAGCAAGGCAGCACGAGGAAAACTAAAACAGTGTCAAAGAGGGAAGGCAAAGTAAAGCAAAACCAAACAAAGCACGGCCAGAAAAGCAGAGCAAGGCAAAGGAAAGCGAAGCAAAGTAGCACGAGGAAAAGCAAAGCATTGCCAGGAAAGACAAAGCAAACGAATCAAAGCAAAGCAATCTGAGGCAAAGCAAAGCAAAGCAGGGGCAGGAACAGCAGAGGAAAGGAGAGAAGGAAAACCAAAAGTGTGCCCGGAAGAGCAGAGCAAAGCAAAGCAGAGCAAGGAAAAAGAAAGAGAAGCGAAGCAAATGTAAGGAGCTGGCGGCCAGCCCTCCTGCCGGTTCCCAGTGTCTGCGGGGCAAAGACCGCAGGGCCCTCATGCCGGGTAGAGCTGGCGGCCAGACTCGGACGGTGGCTGTACCCTGCTCGCCCGCTCCCCGGCCTCCCTGAACCCTCATAGTCCGCCGTGACAGCGGGCGAGAACCATGTCTTGCTTTACCTGGTTTTATTTATTTATTTTTTTCCCCCCCCTGCATTTATTTATTTATTTATTTATTCTTGCCTTCCATCCACTGTAGTTGTGGGAATCATGTATTTACTGATCGTCGTTCAAAACCTCACCCAACACCGTCCCCAGACGAATAGCAGTGGGGCCCGCCTAGCGGCAGGCCACACGGCTGGGGCCAGAGAACTGACCATGTCGGGTGGCCGGGCCTGCTGCCCCCACCCTCGAGTTGCGAGGGGACAGTGTCCGGGCTGCGGGGAGGCCCAGCTGTGTGTCTGAGGGTTTATGCGTTCCGAAATATACCGATAGCCTCATCGGCAAAATCGTCGGGACGGTCTGCAAAGGAAGCCTAGCGCAGCACAGGAGAGCAGAGAAATGAAGAGGAAAGCCGAGCAACGCAAAGCAAAGCAGTGCAAACTGGTACAAGGAAAGTCCCAGCAGTGCCAGGAAACGTAGAGCAGAGTAAAGAGAGCAGTTTGAGGCGAGGCAAAGCACAGCAGGGGTAGGAAAAGCAAAGCACAGCAGAGAAGGTAAAGCAAAGCCGTGGCAGGAAAACAAAGCGAAGCAAGACAAGGGAAAGCATGGCCTGAAAAAGCATGGTCAGGAAAGGCAACGCAGAGCAAGGCAAAGCAAAGCAGTGCAAACTCGTACAAGGAAAGTCCCAGCAGGGCCAGGAAACGTAGAGCAAAGTAAAGAATGCAGTTTGAGGCGAGGCAAAGCACAGCAGGGGTAGGAAAAGCAAAGCAGAGCAGAGAAAGTAAAACCTAGAGGTGCCAGGAATACGAAGCAAAGTAAGACAAAGGAAAGCGTGGCCTGAAAAAGCATGGCCAGGAAAGGCAAAGCAGAGCAAGGCAAAGCAAAGCAGTGCAAACTCGTACAAGGAAAGTCCCAGCAGGGCCAGGAAACGTAGAGCAAAGTAAAGAAAGCAGTTTGAGGCAAGGCAAAGCACAGCAGGGGTAGGAAAAGCAAAGCAGAGCAGAGAAGGTAAAACCAAGAGGTGCCAGGAATACAAAGCGAAGCAAGACAAAGGAAAGCATGGCCCGAAAATGCAGGGTCAGGAAAAGCAAAGCGCGGCCAGGAAAACCAAAGTAAAAAGGTCCAGAAATAAAACAAAGCAATGAAATGAATATATATCTAAAGTAAAAAAAAAAAAAAAAAAAAAAAAAAAAGGCAAAAAAAAAAAACAAGCAAAGCATGGCCAGGAAAAGCAAAGTAAAGCGTGTCCAGGAAAGGCAAAGCAGTGCAAGGCAGAGCAAAGCAAAGGAAAGTAGCACAAGGAAAAGCAAAGCAGTGCCAGGAAATGTAGAGCAAAAGAAAGAAAGCAGTTTGAGGAGGCAAGGCAAAGCACAGCAGGGGTAGGAAAAGCAGAGCAGAGCAGAGAAAGTAAAACCAAGAGGTGCCTGGAATAAAAAGCAAAGCAAAACAAAGGAAAGTGTGGCCGGAAAAAGCACGGCCAGGAAAGGCAACGCAGAGCAAGGCAAAGCAAAGCAGTGCAAACTCGTACAAGGAAAGTCCCAGCAGTGCCAGGAAACGTAGAGCAAAGTAAAGAAAGCAGTTTGAGGCGAGGCTAAGCACAGCAGGGGTAGGAAAAGCAAAGCAGAGCAGAGAAGGTAAAGCAAAGCCGTGGCAGGAATACAAAGCGAAGCAAAACAAAGGAAAGCATGGCCTGAAAAAGCATGGTCAGGAAAAGCAAAGCGCGGCCAGGAAAACCAAAGTAAAAAGGTCCAGAAATAAAACAAAGCAATGCAATGAATATATATCTAAAGTAAAAAAAAAAAAAAAAAAAAAAAAAAAAAAAAGGCAAAAAAAAAACCAAGCAAAGCAGGGCCAGGAAAAGCAAAGTAAAGCGTGTCCAGGAAAGGCAAAGCAGTGCAAGGCAGAGCAAAGCAAAGCGAAGTAGCACAAGGAAAAGCAAAGCAGTGCCAGGAAAGACAGAGCAAACAAAGCAAAGCAAAGCAATCTGAGGCAAAGCAAAGCAAAGCAGGGGCAAGAAAAGCAGAGGAAAGTAGAGAAGGAAAAGCAAAAGTGTGCCCGGAAGAGCAGAGCAAAGCAAAGCAGAGCAAGGAAAAACAAAGAGAAGCGAAGCAAATGTAAGGAGCTGGCGGCCAGCCCTCCTGCCGGTTCCCAGTGTCTGCGGGGCAAAGACCGCAGGGCCCTCATGCCGGGTAGAGCTGGCGGCCAGACTCGGACGGTGGCTGTACCCTGCTCGCCCGCTCCCCGGCCTCCCTGACACCTCATAGTCCGCCGTGACAGTGGGCAAGAACCATGTCTTGCTTTACCTGGTTTTATCTTTATTTATTTATTTATTTATTGATTGTTGCCTTCCATCCAATGTAGTTGTGGGAATCATGTAGTTACTGATCGTCGTTCAAAACCTCACCCAACACCGTCCCCAGACGAATAGCAGTGGGGACCGCCTAGCGGCAGGCCACACGGCTGGGGCCACAGAACTGACCATGTCGGGTGGCCGGGCCTGCTGCCCCCACCCTCGAGTTGCGAGGGGACAGTGTCCGGGCTGCGGGGAGGCCCAGCTGTGTGTCTGAGGGTTTATGCGTTCCGAAATATACCGATCGCCTCATCGGCAAAATCGTCGGGACGGTCTGCAAAGGAAGCCTAGCGCAGCACAGGAGAGCAGAGAAATGAAGAGGAAAGCCGAGCAAGGCAAAGCAAAGCAGTGCAAACTTGTACAAGGAAAGTCCCAGCAGGGCCAGGTAACGTAGAGCAAAGTAATAAAAGCAGTTTGAGGCAAGGCAAAGCACAGCAGGGGTAGGAAAAGCAAAGCAGAGCAGAGAAAGTAAAACCAAGAGGGGCCAGGAATACGAAGCAAAGCAAAACAAAGGAAAGTGTGGCCCGAAAAAGCATGGCCAGGAAAGGCAACGCAGAGCAAGGCAAAGCAAAGCAGTGCAAACTTGTACAAGGAAAGTCCCAGCAGGGCCAGGAAACGTAGAGCAAAGTAAAGAAAGCAGTTTGAGGCGAGACAAAGCACAACAGGGGTAGGAAAAGCAAAGCAGAGCAGAGAAAGTAAAGCAAAGTCGTGGCAGGAATACGAAGCAAAGCAAAACAAAGGAAAGCATGGCCTGAAAAAGCATGGCCAGGAAAAGCAAAGCGTGGCCAGGAAAACCAAAGCAAAAAGGTCCAAAAATAAAACAAAGCAATGCAATGAAAATGTATCTATACTAAAATAAAACAAACAAACAAACAAACAAACAAACAAAACAAAAAAACGCAAAAAAAAGACCAAGCAAAGCAGGGCCAGGAAAAGCAAAGAAAAGCGTGTCCAGGAAAGGCAAAGCGGTGCAAGGCAGAGCAGAGCAAAGGAAAGTAGCACAAGGAAAAGCAAAGCAGGGCCAGGAAATGTAGAGCAAAAGAAAGAAAGCAGTTTGAGGCGAGACAAAGCACAACAGGGGTAGGAAAAGAAAAGCAGAGCCGAGAAGGTAAAGCAAAGTCGTGGCAGGAATACGAAGCAAAGCAAAACAAAGGAAAGCATGGCCTGAAAAAGCACGGCCAGGAAAGGCAAAGCAGAGCAAGGCAAAGCAAAGCAGTGCAAACTCGTACAAGGAAAGTCCCAGCAGGGCCAGGAAAGGTAGAGCAAAGTAACGAAAGCAGTTGGAGGCAAGGCAAAGCAGAGCAGAGAAAGTAAAACCTAGAGGTGCCAGGAATACAAAGCGAAGCGAAGCAAGACAAAGGAAAGCGTGGCCTGAAAAAGCAAAAGAAAACATGGCCAGTGGAGGCAAAGCAGAGCAAGGCAAAGCAAAGCAGTGCAAACTCGTACAAGGAAAGTCCCAGCAGTGCCAGGAAACGTAGAGCGAAGTAAGGAAAGCAGTTTGAGGCGAGGCAAAGCACTGCAGGGGTAGGAAAAGCAAAGCAGAGCAGAGAAAGTAAAACCAAGAGGTGCCAGGAATACGAAGCAAAGCAAAACAAAGGAAAGCGTGGCCCGAAAAAGCATGGCCAGGAAAGGCAACGCAGAGCAAGGCAAAGCGAAGCAGTGCAAACTCGTACAAGGAAAGTCCCAGCAGTGCCAGGAAACGTAGAGCAAAGTAACGAAAGCAGTTTGAGGCGAGACAAAGCACAACAGGGGTAGGAAAAGCAAAGCAGAGCAGAGAAGGGAAAGCAAAGTCGTGGCAGGAATACGAAGCAAAGCAAAACAAAGGAAAGCATGGCCTGAAAAAGCATGGCCAGGAAAAGCAAAGCGTGGCCAGGAAAACCAAAGCAAAAAGGTCCAAAAATAAAACAAAGCAATGCAATGAAAATGTATCTATACTAAAATAAAACAAACAAACAAACAAACAAACAAACAAAACAAAAAAACGCAAAAAAAAGACCAAGCAAAGCAGGGCCAGGAAAAGCAAAGAAAAGCGTGTCCAGGAAAGGCAAAGCGGTGCAAGGCAGAGCAGAGCAAAGGAAAGTAGCACAAGGAAAAGCAAAGCAGGGCCAGGAAATGTAGAGCAAAAGAAAGAAAGCAGTTTGAGGCGAGACAAAGCACAACAGGGGTAGGAAAAGAAAAGCAGAGCCGAGAAGGTAAAGCAAAGTCGTGGCAGGAATACGAAGCAAAGCAAAACAAAGGAAAGCATGGCCTGAAAAAGCAGGGCCAGGAAAAGCAAAGCGCGGCCAGGAAAACCAAAGTAAAAAGGTCCAGAAATAAAACAAAGCAATGCAATGAATATATATCTAAAGTAAAAAAAAAAAAAAAAAAAAGCAAAAAAAAAAACCAAGCAAAGCAGGGCCAGGAAAAGCAAAGTAAAGCGTGTCCAGGAAAGGCAAAGCAGTGCAAGGCAGAGCAAAGCAAAGCGAAGTAGCACAAGGAAAAGCAAAGCAGTGCCAGGAAAGACAGAGCAAACAAAGCAAAGCAAAGCAATCTGAGGCAAAGCAAAGCAAAGCAGGGGCAAGAAAAGCAGAGCAAAGTAGAGAAGGAAAAGCAAAAGTGTGCCCGGAAGAGCAGAGCAGAGCAAAGCAGAGCAAGGAAAAACAAAGAGAAGCGAAGCAAATGTAAGGAGCTGGCGGCCAGCCCTCCTGCCGGTTCCCAGTGTCTGCGGGGCAAAGACCGCAGGGCCCTCATGCCGGGTAGAGCTGGCGGCCAGACTCGGACGGTGGCTGTACCCTGCTCGCCCGCTCCCCGGCCTCCCTGACACCTCATAGTCCGCCGTGACAGTGGGCAAGAACCATGTCTTGCTTTACCTGGTTTTATCTTTATTTATTTATTTATTTATTGATTGTTGCCTTCCATCCAATGTAGTTGTGGGAATCATGTAGTTACTGATCGTCGTTCAAAACCTCACCCAACACCGTCCCCAGACGAATAGCAGTGGGGACCGCCTAGCGGCAGGCCACACGGCTGGGGCCACAGAACTGACCATGTCGGGTGGCCGGGCCTGCTGCCCCCACCCTCGAGTTGCGAGGGGACAGTGTCCGGGCTGCGGGGAGGCCCAGCTGTGTGTCTGAGGGTTTATGCGTTCCGAAATATACCGATCGCCTCATCGGCAAAATCGTCGGGACGGTCTGCAAAGGAAGCCTAGCGCAGCACAGGAGAGCAGAGAAATGAAGAGGAAAGCCGAGCAAGGCAAAGCAAAGCAGTGCAAACTTGTACAAGGAAAGTCCCAGCAGGGCCAGGTAACGTAGAGCAAAGTAATAAAAGCAGTTTGAGGCAAGGCAAAGCACAGCAGGGGTAGGAAAAGCAAAGCAGAGCAGAGAAAGTAAAACCAAGAGGGGCCAGGAATACGAAGCAAAGCAAAACAAAGGAAAGTGTGGCCCGAAAAAGCATGGCCAGGAAAGGCAACGCAGAGCAAGGCAAAGCAAAGCAGTGCAAACTTGTACAAGGAAAGTCCCAGCAGGGCCAGGAAACGTAGAGCAAAGTAAAGAAAGCAGTTTGAGGCGAGACAAAGCACAACAGGGGTAGGAAAAGCAAAGCAGAGCAGAGAAAGTAAAGCAAAGTCGTGGCAGGAATACGAAGCAAAGCAAAACAAAGGAAAGCATGGCCTGAAAAAGCATGGCCAGGAAAAGCAAAGCGTGGCCAGGAAAACCAAAGCAAAAAGGTCCAAAAATAAAACAAAGCAATGCAATGAAAATGTATCTATACTAAAATAAAACAAACAAACAAACAAACAAACAAACAAAACAAAAAAACGCAAAAAAAAGACCAAGCAAAGCAGGGCCAGGAAAAGCAAAGAAAAGCGTGTCCAGGAAAGGCAAAGCGGTGCAAGGCAGAGCAGAGCAAAGGAAAGTAGCACAAGGAAAAGCAAAGCAGGGCCAGGAAATGTAGAGCAAAAGAAAGAAAGCAGTTTGAGGCGAGACAAAGCACAACAGGGGTAGGAAAAGAAAAGCAGAGCCGAGAAGGTAAAGCAAAGTCGTGGCAGGAATACGAAGCAAAGCAAAACAAAGGAAAGCATGGCCTGAAAAAGCAGGGCCAGGAAAAGCAAAGCGCGGCCAGGAAAACCAAAGTAAAAAGGTCCAGAAATAAAACAAAGCAATGCAATGAATATATATCTAAAGTAAAAAAAAAAAAAAAAAAAAGGCAAAAAAAAAAAAGCAAAGCAGGGCCAGGAAAAGCAAAGTAAAGCGTGTCCAGGAAAGGCAAAGCAGTGCAAGGCAGAGCAAAGCAAAGTGTAGTAGCACAAGGAAAAGGAAAGCAGTGCCAGGAAATGTAGAGCAAAAGGAAGAAAGCAGTTTGAGGAAGCAAGGCAAAGCACAGCAGGGGTAGGAAAAGCAAAGCAGAGCAGAGAAGGTAAAGCAAAGCCGTGGCAGGAATACAAAGCAAAGCAAGACAAAGGAAAGTGTGGCCTGAAAAAGCAAAAGAAAACATGGCCAGTGGAGGCAAAGCAGAGCAAGGCAAAGCAAAGCAAAGCGAAGTAGCACGAGGAAAAGCAAAGCATTGCCAGGAAAGACAGAGCAAACAAAGCAAAGAAAAGCAATCTGAGGCAAAGCAAAGCAAAGCAGGGGCAAGAACAGCAGAGGAAAGTAGAGAAGGAAAAGCAAAAGTGTGCCCGGAAGAGCAGAGCAGAGCAAAGCAGAGCAAGGAAAAACAAAGAGAAGCGAAGCAAATGTAAGGAGCTGGCGGCCAGCCCTCCTGCCGGTTCCCAGTGTCTGCGGGGCAAAGACCGCAGGGCCCTCATGCCGGGTAGAGCTGGCGGCCAGACTCGGACGGTGGCTGTACCCTGCTCGCCCGCTCCCCGGCCTCCCTGACACCTCATAGTCCGCCGTGACAGTGGGCAAGAACCATGTCTTGCTTTACCTGGTTTTATCTTTATTTATTTATTTATTGATTGATTGTTGCCTTCCATCCAATGTAGTTGTGGGAATCATGTAGTTACTGATCGTCGTTCAAAACCTCACCCAACACCGTCCCCAGACGAATAGCAGTGGGGACCGCCTAGCGGCAGGCCACACGGCTGGGGCCACAGAACTGACCATGTCGGGTGGCCGGGCCTGCTGCCCCCACCCTCGAGTTGCGAGGGGACAGTGTCCGGGCTGCGGGGAGGCCCAGCTGTGTGTCTGAGGGTTTATGCGTTCCGAAATATACCGATCGCCTCATCGGCAAAATCGTCGGGACGGTCTGCAAAGGAAGCCTAGCGCAGCACAGGAGAGCAGAGAAATGAAGAGGAAAGCCGAGCAAGGCAAAGCAAAGCAGTGCAAACTTGTACAAGGAAAGTCCCAGCAGGGCCAGGTAACGTAGAGCAAAGTAATAAAAGCAGTTTGAGGCAAGGCAAAGCACAGCAGGGGTAGGAAAAGCAAAGCAGAGCAGAGAAAGTAAAACCAAGAGGGGCCAGGAATACGAAGCAAAGCAAAACAAAGGAAAGTGTGGCCCGAAAAAGCATGGCCAGGAAAGGCAACGCAGAGCAAGGCAAAGCAAAGCAGTGCAAACTTGTACAAGGAAAGTCCCAGCAGGGCCAGGAAACGTAGAGCAAAGTAAAGAAAGCAGTTTGAGGCGAGACAAAGCACAACAGGGGTAGGAAAAGCAAAGCAGAGCAGAGAAAGTAAAGCAAAGTCGTGGCAGGAATACGAAGCAAAGCAAAACAAAGGAAAGCATGGCCTGAAAAAGCATGGCCAGGAAAAGCAAAGCGTGGCCAGGAAAACCAAAGCAAAAAGGTCCAAAAATAAAACAAAGCAATGCAATGAAAATGTATCTATACTAAAATAAAACAAACAAACAAACAAACAAACAAACAAAACAAAAAAACGCAAAAAAAAGACCAAGCAAAGCAGGGCCAGGAAAAGCAAAGAAAAGCGTGTCCAGGAAAGGCAAAGCGGTGCAAGGCAGAGCAGAGCAAAGGAAAGTAGCACAAGGAAAAGCAAAGCAGGGCCAGGAAATGTAGAGCAAAAGAAAGAAAGCAGTTTGAGGCGAGACAAAGCACAACAGGGGTAGGAAAAGAAAAGCAGAGCCGAGAAGGTAAAGCAAAGTCGTGGCAGGAATACGAAGCAAAGCAAAACAAAGGAAAGCATGGCCTGAAAAAGCAGGGCCAGGAAAAGCAAAGCGCGGCCAGGAAAACCAAAGTAAAAAGGTCCAGAAATAAAACAAAGCAATGCAATGAATATATATCTAAAGTAAAAAAAAAAAAAAAAAAAAGGCAAAAAAAAAAAAGCAAAGCAGGGCCAGGAAAAGCAAAGTAAAGCGTGTCCAGGAAAGGCAAAGCAGTGCAAGGCAGAGCAAAGCAAAGTGTAGTAGCACAAGGAAAAGGAAAGCAGTGCCAGGAAATGTAGAGCAAAAGGAAGAAAGCAGTTTGAGGAAGCAAGGCAAAGCACAGCAGGGGTAGGAAAAGCAAAGCAGAGCAGAGAAGGTAAAGCAAAGCCGTGGCAGGAATACAAAGCAAAGCAAGACAAAGGAAAGTGTGGCCTGAAAAAGCAAAAGAAAACATGGCCAGTGGAGGCAAAGCAGAGCAAGGCAAAGCAAAGCAAAGCGAAGTAGCACGAGGAAAAGCAAAGCATTGCCAGGAAAGACAGAGCAAACAAAGCAAAGAAAAGCAATCTGAGGCAAAGCAAAGCAAAGCAGGGGCAAGAACAGCAGAGGAAAGTAGAGAAGGAAAAGCAAAAGTGTGCCCGGAAGAGCAGAGCAGAGCAAAGCAGAGCAAGGAAAAACAAAGAGAAGCGAAGCAAATGTAAGGAGCTGGCGGCCAGCCCTCCTGCCGGTTCCCAGTGTCTGCGGGGCAAAGACCGCAGGGCCCTCATGCCGGGTAGAGCTGGCGGCCAGACTCGGACGGTGGCTGTACCCTGCTCGCCCGCTCCCCGGCCTCCCTGACACCTCATAGTCCGCCGTGACAGTGGGCAAGAACCATGTCTTGCTTTACCTGGTTTTATCTTTATTTATTTATTTATTGATTGATTGTTGCCTTCCATCCAATGTAGTTGTGGGAATCATGTAGTTACTGATCGTCGTTCAAAACCTCACCCAACACCGTCCCCAGACGAATAGCAGTGGGGACCGCCTAGCGGCAGGCCACACGGCTGGGGCCACAGAACTGACCATGTCGGGTGGCCGGGCCTGCTGCCCCCACCCTCGAGTTGCGAGGGGACAGTGTCCGGGCTGCGGGGAGGCCCAGCTGTGTGTCTGAGGGTTTATGCGTTCCGAAATATACCGATCGCCTCATCGGCAAAATCGTCGGGACGGTCTGCAAAGGAAGCCTAGCGCAGCACAGGAGAGCAGAGAAATGAAGAGGAAAGCCGAGCAAGGCAAAGCAAAGCAGTGCAAACTTGTACAAGGAAAGTCCCAGCAGGGCCAGGTAACGTAGAGCAAAGTAATAAAAGCAGTTTGAGGCAAGGCAAAGCACAGCAGGGGTAGGAAAAGCAAAGCAGAGCAGAGAAAGTAAAACCAAGAGGGGCCAGGAATACGAAGCAAAGCAAAACAAAGGAAAGTGTGGCCCGAAAAAGCATGGCCAGGAAAGGCAACGCAGAGCAAGGCAAAGCAAAGCAGTGCAAACTTGTACAAGGAAAGTCCCAGCAGGGCCAGGAAACGTAGAGCAAAGTAAAGAAAGCAGTTTGAGGCGAGACAAAGCACAACAGGGGTAGGAAAAGCAAAGCAGAGCAGAGAAAGTAAAGCAAAGTCGTGGCAGGAATACGAAGCAAAGCAAAACAAAGGAAAGCATGGCCTGAAAAAGCATGGCCAGGAAAAGCAAAGCGTGGCCAGGAAAACCAAAGCAAAAAGGTCCAAAAATAAAACAAAGCAATGCAATGAAAATGTATCTATACTAAAATAAAACAAACAAACAAACAAAGAAACAAACAAAACAAAAAAACGCAAAAAAAAGACCAAGCAAAGCAGGGCCAGGAAAAGCAAAGAAAAGCGTGTCCAGGAAAGGCAAAGCGGTGCAAGGCAGAGCAGAGCAAAGGAAAGTAGCACAAGGAAAAGCAAAGCAGGGCCAGGAAATGTAGAGCAAAAGAAAGAAAGCAGTTTGAGGCGAGACAAAGCACAACAGGGGTAGGAAAAGAAAAGCAGAGCCGAGAAGGTAAAGCAAAGTCGTGGCAGGAATACGAAGCAAAGCAAAACAAAGGAAAGCATGGCCTGAAAAAGCAGGGCCAGGAAAAGCAAAGCGCGGCCAGGAAAACCAAAGTAAAAAGGTCCAGAAATAAAACAAAGCAATGCAATGAATATATATCTAAAGTAAAAAAAAAAAAAAAAAAAAAGGCAAAAAAAAAAAGCAAAGCAGGGCCAGGAAAAGCAAAGTAAAGCGTGTCCAGGAAAGGCAAAGCAGTGCAAGGCAGAGCAAAGCAAAGTGTAGTAGCACAAGGAAAAGGAAAGCAGTGCCAGGAAATGTAGAGCAAAAGGAAGAAAGCAGTTTGAGGAAGCAAGGCAAAGCACAGCAGGGGTAGGAAAAGCAAAGCAGAGCAGAGAAGGTAAAGCAAAGCCGTGGCAGGAATACAAAGCAAAGCAAGACAAAGGAAAGTGTGGCCTGAAAAAGCAAAAGAAAACATGGCCAGTGGAGGCAAAGCAGAGCAAGGCAAAGCAAAGCAAAGCGAAGTAGCACGAGGAAAAGCAAAGCATTGCCAGGAAAGACAGAGCAAACAAAGCAAAGAAAAGCAATCTGAGGCAAAGCAAAGCAAAGCAGGGGCAAGAACAGCAGAGGAAAGTAGAGAAGGAAAAGCAAAAGTGTGCCCGGAAGAGCAGAGCAGAGCAAAGCAAAGCAGAGCAAGGAAAAACAAAGAGAAGCGAAGCAAATGTAAGGAGCTGGCGGCCAGCCCTCCTGCCGGTTCCCAGTGTCTGCGGGGCAAAGACCGCAGGGCCCTCATGCCGGGTAGAGCTGGCGGCCAGACTCGGATGGCTAAACAATATATAGGGGTGGCTGGCCGGGGTGGTGGGGCCGGCTGCTCGGGAATAGGCTGGGCATCGGTCAGCGGGTGGTGAGCAATTGCATTGTGCATCACTTGTTTTCTTACACATTATTATTGTTAATACTATTATCATTATCACTATTATTATTATTATTGTTATTATTATATTCCTTATATTATTATATTCCTGTCTTAATAAACTGTCTTTATCTCAACTCACCGGCTTCACTTTCCCGTTTCTCTCCCCCATCCCAGAGAGGGAGGGGGGAGGGTGAGCGAACGACTGTGTGGTGTTTAGCTGCCAGCCGGGTTAAACCACAACGTGGCTGTACCCTGCTCG
Source organism: Anser anser (assembly GCF_964211835.1). Lineage (NCBI taxonomy): Eukaryota > Metazoa > Chordata > Aves > Anseriformes > Anatidae > Anser > Anser anser. Next base: position 112,298 of record NW_028153572.1, on the reverse strand, counting down.
CCCGCTCCCCGGCCTCCCTGACACCTCATAGTCCGCCGTGACAGCGGGCAAGAACCATGTCTTGCTTTACCTGGTTTTATCTTTATTTATTTATTTATTTATTTATTGATTGTTGCCTTCCATCCAATGTAGTTGTGGGAATCATGTAGTTACTGATCGTCGTTCAAAACCTCACCCAACGCCGTCCCCAGACGAATAGCAGTGGGGACCGCCTAGCGGCAGGCCACACGGCTGGGGCCACAGAACTGACCATGTCGGGTGGCCGGGCCTGCTGCCCCCACCCTCGAGTTGCGAGGGGACAGTGTCCGGGCTGCGGGGAGGCCCAGCTGTGTGTCTGAGGGTTTATGCGTTCCGAAATATACCGATCGCCTCATCGGCAAAATCGTCGGGACGGTCTGCAAAGGAAGCCTAGCGCAGCACAGGAGAGCAGAGAAATGAAGAGGAAAGCCGAGCAAGGCAAAGCAAAGCCCTGCTAGGGAAAAGAATGCGGCATAATGAAAAGAAATGACAAGCAGGGCCAGGCAAAGCAAAGCGCGGCCAGGAAAACCAAAGCCAAAAGGTCCAAAAATAAAACAAAGCAATAAAATGAATATGTATCTATATTAACAAAAAAAAAAAAAAAAGAAGAAGAAGAAAAAAAGAAACAACAACAACAACAAAAAAAAAGCAAAGCAATCTGAGGCAAAGCAATCTGAGGCAAAGGAAAGCAAAGCAGGGGCGAGAACAGCAGAGGAACGCAGAGAAGGAAAAGCAAAACTGTGCCCGGAAGAGCAGAGCAAAGCAAAGCAAAGCAAGGAGAAACAAAGAGAAGCGAAGCAAATGCAAGGAGCTGGCGGCCAGCCCTCCTGCCGGTTCCCGGCGTCTGCGGGGCAAAGACCGCAGGGCCCTCATGCCGGGTACGGTCGGCAGTGCAAAGGGAAGAAATGCGAGACGAAGGAAAGCCTCGGAAGGAAAAGAAAGCCTTATCAGGAAAAGCAGAGTCAAGCAGGGTCAGGAAAAGCAACGCGTAGCAGTGGCAGGAGAAGCATATCGAAGCAAAACAGTGCTGTGAAAACGAAACGTGTAGTTGCTTAGCGTGGTGCAAAGTCGCTCCCCCCCAGCCCAACCCGCCCCAGGCGAATAGGGGCCGGTAGCCGGGCTACGGGGAGGCGGGTGTTCGAGAAGGCGAGCTCGCGGCCGCGGCCCCCGGTTGCCTCGGGCCGCCCGTCGCTCTGACGTCAGAGGCAAACGCCTGGCCGAGAACGGCGTCCGGGTCTACCCGGAAGCCGAAGGACGCATGCGCGCGCATGTCCAAAGGCGTCCGTCGGTCGGTCGGTCGGTCAAGCGATTCCCGAGTGGGTCCGCCCAGGCGAAAAGCACCGAAAAGTGCCGGAAAGGTGCGAAAAGGCCCGAAAAGGTCCGAAAAGGGCCGGAACGGCCTGTACGAAAAGCGAAGGAAGGCAGACCGACCGACGGCGTTCGGTCCCGGCCGGCGGGTCTGCCGGTGTCCTCCTGCGGTTGCCGGGTGTACCGCGTCCTCCTGTGGCCGCCTAGTCTCCCCGTGTCCTCCTGCGGCCGCCGGGTCTATGCGGTCGCCGTGTTTGCATAGCCCGTGGCGACCTGTAGGGGTCGCTGCAGCGGGGCCGGCCGCGAGAACGGCGTCGGGGTCTGCCCGGCACCGAGGGACGCGCGCGCGCACGTCCAAAGGCATCCGTCTGTCGGTCGGTCGCGCGGTTCCCGAGTGGGTCCGTCCACGCGAAAAGCACCGAATAGCGCCGGAAAGGGCCGAAAAGGTCCGAAAAGGTCCGAAAAGGGCCGGAACGGCCCGTACGAAAAGCGAAGGAAGGCAGACCGACCGACGGCGTTCGGTCCCGGCCGGCGGGTCTGCCGGTGTCCTCCTGCGGTCGCCGGGTGTGCCGCGTCCTCCCGTGGCCGCCTAGTCTCCCCGTGTTCTCCTGCGGCCGCCAGGTCTACCGGGCCCCCCCGCGCCCCCTCGCGGCCGCCTGACGTACCCGTGTCCTCCCGCGGCCGCCAGGTCTACCCGGCCGCGGTCGCCATGTTTGCGTAGCCCGTGGCGACCTGTAGGGGTCGCTGCAGCGGGGCCGGCCGCGAGAACGGCGTCGGGGTCTGCCCGGCACCGACGGGCGCGCGCGCGCGCGCGCGCGCGTCCGAAGGCATCCGTCTGTCGGTCGGTCGCGCGGTTCCCGAGTGGGTCCGTCCACGCGAAAAGCATCGAAAAGCGCCGGAAAGGTCCGAAAAGGCCCGAAAAGTTCCGAAAAGGGCCGGAACGGCCCGTGCGAAAAGCGAAGGAAGGCAGAC
>NW_028153572.1:75000-97500 GCF_964211835.1 Anser anser | reverse complement strand
GCAGAGTAGGAAGAGCAAAGACTGCAAAGCAAAGGAAATGGGTGCCGGCGATACAAACCGAATCAAAATAAGCAGCGCTAAGGAAAGCAAATGGAAGCAAGCGCAGGGAAAGCAAAGCGGAGAAGAGCGAGGAAAAGCAAAGCGAGGAAAAGGAAAGCAAAGCGAAGCGAAGCGAAGCAAAGCGCGACAAAGGGAAGCAAAGCAAAGAAGGGCCAGGAGAAGCAAAGCAAAACAGGGCCAGGGAAGACAAAGCAAAGCGAAGCGAAGCGAAGCAAAGCGCGACAAAGGGAAGCAAAGCAAAGAAGGGCCAGGAGAAGCAAAGCAAAACAGGGCCAGGGAAGACAAAGCAGAGCAAGGCAAAACAAAGCAAAGCAGCACAGGGGAAAAGCAAAGCGGTAGTTTTTGTCCTTTGGGGAATCGCGTGATGTCGCTTAGCGTCCTCGAAAACCTCACCCGACACCGTTCCCAGCCGAATAGCAGCAGCGGGACCCACCTGGAGGCTCGCGCTCGCCAGAGAGCGGCGGGGAATGCGGAACAGACGGTGCCGGGTGGCCAGCCCTCCTGCCCCCACCCTCCGGTTCCGAGGGGACAGTCACCGGGCTACGGGGAGGCCAAGGTGCACGTCGTCCGAGGGTTTATGCGTTCGTAAATACACACCGATCGACTCGTCGGCAAAATCGGCGGGACGGTCCGCAAAGGAAGCCTAGCGCAGCAAAGCAGAGCAGAGCGTTGCAGAGGAAAGCGGAGCGAGACAGAGCAAAGCCCCGCTAGGGGAAAGAAAGCGGAACGAAGAAAAGCAAAGTCAAGGAGGGCCAGGAAAAGCAAAACGAAGCAGGGGGCGAGAGAAACCAAAGCAAAGGAGGTCCAGGAAAAGAAAAGCGGCGTCCTGAACACAAAGTAAAGCCAAACAGAGCAAAGCAGGGCCAGGAAAAGCAAAACAAAGAAGGGCGAGAAAAACCCAAGCAAAGGAGGTCCAGGAAAAGAAAAGAGGCGTCATGAATACGAAATAAAGCCAAACAAAGCAAGGCAGGGCCGGGAAAAGCAAAACAAAGAAGGGCGAGAAAAACCCAAGCAAAGGAGGTCCGCGAAAAGCAAAGAGGTGCCGCGAACGCAAAGCAAAGCAAAGCAGGTCCAGGGAAAGCTAAACAAAGAGGGACAGAGAAAAAAAAAAAAAAAAAAAATGCAGGACCAAGGAAAGCAAGGCGATGCGGTGAATACAAAGCAGAGCAAAACAAAACAAAGCACGGCAAGGAAAAGCAAAGCAGACCAAGGCAAAGCAAAGTAGCGTGAGGAAAAGCAAAGCAGGGCCAGGAAAGGCAAAGCAAAGGACTTTGAGGCGAGGCGAAGCACAGCAGGGGTAGGAGAAGCAAAGCAAAGCAGAGAAGAAAAAGCAAAGCGGCGCCAGGAATACGAAGCAAAGCTAAGCAAAGGAAAGCGTGGCCGGAAGAAGCAAAACGTAGCAGGGCCAGGGAAGGCAAAGCAGAGCAAGGCAAAGCAAAGCAAACCCTGCGAGGAAAAAGAAAGCCTTATCGGGCAAAGAAAAGTCAGGCAGGGCCAGGAAAAGCAAAAGGAATCGGGGTCAGTAAAAACAAAGCAAAACAGGGCCGGGAAAAACAAAGCGGTGCCACGAATGCAAAGCAAAGCAAAGCAGGGCCAGGAAAAGCAAAGCAAAGAAAAACAGCGCTGTGAATACGAAACGTGTAGTTCCTTAGTGTCGTCCGAAATCGCACCCCCCACCCGCCCCAGACGAATAGGGAGGGGCCCGTTGCCGGGTAACGGGGAGGCGGGCGTTCAAGAAGGCGAGGGTGTGGCAGCGGCCCCCGGTTGCTTCCGGCCGCCGGCCGCTCTGACATAAGAGGCTCCCGCTCGGTCACGAGCAGCTCGCCACCTGTGCGACTCGGTGTGGCTGGCTGCCCGGCCGGTTTGCTTTAGCTTTTTATCGTTACATAAACGATCCATAGGTATATAATATTATATATACTACTTAAGAGTTATTACAAAAGAAAGTACTAAATAAGAGTAAATATATATATAACGAAAACATAATAAAAAGAGTAGTAGTAATAATAATAATAATCGTTGTCTGTTTCCCCCTTTACTTTTAGGAATCACGTAGTTACTTAGCGTCGTTCGCAACCCCCACCCTCCCCAGACGAATAGCAACGGGGCCCACCTGGCGGCTCGCCGGACAGCGGGGGCCACAGAATAGACCCGGCCCGGTGGCCAGATCCCTGTCCCCTCGTCCGCCAGTTCCGAGGGGACAGTCGCCGAGGTGGGGGGAGGTCAAGGTGTGCGTCTGAGGGTTTACGTGTTTCTAAATACACCGATCGACTCGTCGGCAAAATCGGTGGGACGGTCTGCAAAAGAAGCCTAGAGCAGCAAAGCAGAGCAGAGCAGAGCAATGCGGAGGAAAGCAGAGCAAGGCAAAGCAAAGCCCCGCTAGGGAAAAGAAAGCGGCATAAGGAAAAGCAAAGCACGGCCAGAAAAAAACAAAGGAAAAAGGGTAAAAAAAAAAAACCAAAAAGCAAAAAACAAACAAACAAACAAAAAAAACAAAGCAAAGTAGGGCCAGAAAAAGCAAAGCAAAGCATGGCCAGGAAAGGCAAAGCAGAGCAAAGCAGCACAAAGAAATACATAGCAGAGCCAGGAACACAAAGCAAAGCAAACAAAGGAAGGCATGGCCGGGGTGGGGGGGGGAGAAAAAAAAAAAAAAATGAGGGCCAGGGAATGCAGAGCAAGGCAAAGCAAAGCAGAGCAAAGCAGCACAAAGAAATGCATAGCAGAGCCAGGAACACAAAGCAAAGCAAAACAAAGGAAGGCATGGCCGGGGGGGGGGGGGGGCGGGGGGAGAAGGGGGGGGGGGCGAAGAAAGAAAAAAAAAAAGAGGGCCAGGGAATGCAAAGCACAGCAATGCGAAACAAAGCAAAGCAGCACAAGACAAAGCAAAGCACTGTCTGGAATTCAAGGCAAAGTGAAGCAAAGTAAAACAAAGCAGGGCCAGAAAAGGAAAGAAAAGCAGGGGTAAGAAAAGCAAAGCAAAGCATGGCCAGGAAAGGCAAATGACAGTAAGGCAAAGCAAAGCAGAGCAAAGTAGCACAAGGAAAAGCAAAGCAGGGCCAGGAAAGGCAAAGCAAAGGACTTTGAGGCGAGGCGAAGCACAGCAGGGGTAGGAGAAGCAAAGCAAAGCAGAGAAGAAAAAGCAAAGCTGCGCCAGGAATACGAAGCAAAGCTAAGCAAAGGAAAGCGTGGCCGGAAGAAGCAAAACGTAGCAGGGCCAGGGAAGGCAAAGCAGAGCAAGGCAAAGCAAAGCAAACCCTGCAAGGAAAAAGAAAGCCTTATCGGGCAAAGAAAAGTCAAGCAGGGCCAGGAAAAGCAAAACGAATCGGGGTCAGTAAAAACAAAGCAAAACAGGGCCGGGAAAAACAAAGCGGTGCCACGAATGCAAAGCAAAGCAAAGCAGGGCCAGGAAAAGCAAAGCAAAGAAAAACAGCGCTGTGAATACGAAACGTGTAGTTCCTTAGTGTCGTCCGAAATCGCACCCCCCACCCGCCCCAGACGAATAGGGAGGGGCCCGTTGCCGGGTAACGGGGAGGCGGGCGTTCAAGAAGGCGAGGGTGTGGCAGCGGCCCCCGGTTGCTTCCGGCCGCCGGCCGCTCTGACATAAGAGGCTCCCGCTCGGTCACGAGCAGCTCGCCACCTGTGCGACTCGGTGTGGCTGGCTGCCCGGCCGGTTTGCTTTAGCTTTTTATCGTTACATAAACGATCGATAGATATTTAATATTACATATACTACTTAAAAGTTATTACAAAAGAAAGTACTAAATAAGAGTAAATATATATATAACGAAAACATAATAAAAAGAGTAGTAGCAATAATAATAATCATCGTTGTCAGTTTCCCCCTTTACTTTTAGGAATCACGTAGTTACTTAGCGTCGTTCGCAACCCCCACCCTCCCCAGACGAATAGCAACGGGGCCCACCTGGCGGCTCGCCGGACAGCGGGGGCCACAGAATAGACCCGGCCCGGTGGCCAGATCCCTGTCCCCTCGTCCGCCAGTTCTGAGGGGACAGTCGCCGAGGTGGGGGGAGGTCAAGGTGTGCGTCTGAGGGTTTACGTGTTTCTAAATACACCGATCGACTCGTCGGCAAAATCGGTGGGACGGTCTGCAAAAGGAGCCTAGAGCAGCAAAGCAGAGCAGAGCAGAGCAATGCGGAGGAAAGCAGAGCAAGGCAAAGCAAAGCCCCGCTAGGGATAAGAAAGCGGCATAAGGAAAAGCAAAGCACGGCCAGAAAAAAACAAAGGAAAAAGGGTAAAAAAAAAAAAAAAAACAAACAAAAAAACAAAAAACAAACAAACAAACAAAAAAAACCAAAGCAAAGTAGGGCCAGAAAAAGCAAAGCAAAGCATGGCCAGGAAAGGCAAAGCAGAGCAAAGCAGCACAAAGAAATACATAGCAGAGCCAGGAACACAAAGCAAAGGAAAACAAAGGAAGGCATGGCCGGGGTGGGGGGGGGAGAAAAAAAAAAAATGAGGGCCAGGGAATGCAGAGCAAGGCAAAGCAAAGCAGAGCAAAGCAGCACAAAGAAATGCATAGCAGAGCCAGGAACACAAAGCAAAGCAAAACAAAGGAAGGCATGGCCGGGGGGGGGGGGGGGGGGGGGGGGGGGGGGCGAAGAAAGGAAAAAAAAAAACAGGGCCAGGGAATGCAAAGCACAGCAATGCGAAACAAAGCAAAGCAGCACAAGACAAAGCAAAGCACTGTCTGGAATTCAAGGCAAAGTGAAGCAAAGTAAAACAAAGCAGGGCCAGAAAAGGAAAGAAAAGCAGGGGTAAGAAAAGCAAAGCAAAGCATGGCCAGGAAAGGCAAATGACAGTAAGGCAAAGCAAAGCAGAGCAAAGTAGCACAAGGAAAAGCAAAGCAGGGCCAGGAAAGGCAAAGCAAAGGACTTTGAGGCGAGGCGAAGCACAGCAGGGGTAGGAGAAGCAAAGCAAAGCAGAGAAGAAAAAGCAAAGCAGCGCCAGGAATACGAAGCAAAGCTAAGCAAAGGAAAGCGTGGCCGGAAGAAGCAAAACGTAGCAGGGCCAGGGAAGGCAAAGCAGAGCAAGGCAAAGCAAAGCAAACCCTGCGAGGAAAAAGAAAGCCTTATCGGGCAAAGAAAAGTCAAGCAGGGCCAGGAAAAGCAAAAGGAATCGGGGTCAGTAAAAACAAAGCAAAGCAGGGCCAGGAAATCAAAACAAAGAAGGGCGAGAAAAACCCAAGCAAAGGAGGTCCAGGAAAAGAAAAGCGGCGTCATGAATACGAAATAAAGCCAAACAAAGCAAGGCAGGGCCGGGAAAAGCAAAACAAAGAAGGGCGAGAAAAACCCAAGCAAAGGAGGTCCAGGAAAAGAAAAGAGGTGCCGCGAACGCAAAGCAAAGCAAAGCAGGTCCAGGGAAAGCTAAACAAAGAGGGACAGAGAAAAAAAAAATAAAAAAAAAATGCAGGGCCAAGGAAAGCAAGGCGATGCGGTGAATACAAAGCAGAGCAAAACAAAACAAAGCACGGCAAGGAAAAGCAAAGCAGACCAAGGCAAAGCAAAGTAGCACGAGGAAAAGCAAAGCAGGGCCAGGAAAGGCAAAGCAAAGGACTTTGAGGCGAGGCGAAGCACAGCAGGGGTAGGAGAAGCAAAGCAAAGCAGAGAAGAAAAAGCAAAGCGGCGCTAGGAATACGAAGCAAAGCTAAGCAAAGGAAAGCGTGGCCGGAAGAAGCAAAACGTAGCAGGGCCAGGGAAGGCAAAGCAGAGCAAGGCAAAGCAAAGCAAACCCTGCGAGGAAAAAGAAAGCCTTATCGGGCAAAGAAAAGTCAAGCAGGGCCAAGAAAAGCAAAACGAATCGGGGTCAGTAAAAACAAAGCAAAACAGGGCCGGGAAAAACAAAGCGGTGCCACGAATGCAAAGCAAAGCAAAGCAGGGCCAGGAAAAGCAAAGCAAAGAAAAACAGTGCTGTGAATACGAAACGTGTAGTTCCTTAGTGTCGTCCGAAATCGCACCCCCCACCCGCCCCAGACGAATAGGGAGGGGCCCGTTGCCGGGTTACGGGGAGGCGGGCGTTCAAGAAGGCGAGGGTGTGGCAGCGGCCCCCGGTTGCTTCCGGCCGCCGGCCGCTCTGACATAAGAGGCTCCCGCTCGGTCACGAGCAGCTCGCCACCTGTGCGACTCGGTGTGGCTGGCTGCCCGGCCGGTTTGCTTTAGCTTTTTATCGTTACATAAACGATCCATAGGTATATAATATTATATATACTACTTAAGAGTTATTACAAAAGAAAGTACTAAATAAGAGTAAATATATATATAACGAAAACATAATAAAAAGAGTAGTAGTAATAATAATAATAATCGTTGTCTGTTTCCCCCTTTACTTTTAGGAATCACGTAGTTACTTAGCGTCGTTCGCAACCCCCACCCTCCCCAGACGAATAGCAACGGGGCCCACCTGGCGGCTCGCCGGACAGCGGGGGCCACAGAATAGACCCGGCCCGGTGGTCAGATCCCTGTCCCCTCGTCCGCCAGTTCCGAGGGGACAGTCGCCGAGGTGGGGGGAGGTCAAGGTGTGCGTCTGAGGGTTTACGTGTTTCTAAATACACCGATCGACTCGTCGGCAAAATCGGTGGGACGGTCTGCAAAAGGAGCCTAGAGCAGCAAAGCAGAGCAGAGCAGAGCAATGCGGAGGAAAGCAGAGCAAGGCAAAGCAAAGCCCCGCTAGGGAAAAGAAAGTGGCATAAGGAAAAGCAAAGCACGGCCAGAAAAAAACAAAGGAAAAAGGGTAAAAAAAAAAGAACCGAACAAACAAAAAAACCAAAGCAAAGTAGGGCCAGAAAAAGCAAAGCAAAGCATGGCCAGGAAAGGCAAAGCAGAGCAAGGCAAAGCAAAGCAGAGCAAAACAGCACAAAGAAATGCATAGCAGAGCCAGGAACACAAAGCAAAGCAAAACAAAGGAAAGCATGGCGGGGGGGGGGGGGCGGGGGGGGGGGGGGTTGGGGGGGGGGGGAGGGGGAAGAAAAACAAAAATGAGGGCCAGGGAATGCAAAGCACAGCAATGCAAAACAAAGCAAAGCAGCACAAGACAAAGCAAAGCACTGTCTGGAATTCAAGGCAAAGTGAAGCAAAGTAAAAGAAAGCAGGGCCAGAAAAGGAAAGAAAAGCAGGGGTAAGAAAAGCAAAGCAAAGCATGGCCAGGAAAGGCAAATGACAGTAAGGCAAAGCAAAGCAGAGCAAAGTAGCACAAGCAAAAACAAAGCAGGGCCAGGAAAGGTAGAGCAAAGGAAAGAAAGAAATTGAGGCAAGGCGAAGCACAGCGGGGGTAGGAAAACAAAGCAACGTAGAGAAGGAAAAGAGAAGCAGTGCCAGGAATACAAAGCAAAGCTAAACAAAGGAAAGCGTGGCCTGAAAAAGCAAAAGAAAGCATGCGCAGGGAAGGCAAAGCAGAGAAAGGGAAAGCAAGGCAGCACGAGGAAAACTAAAACAGTGTCAAAGAGGGAAGGCAAAGTAAAGCAAAACCAAACAAAGCACGGCCAGAAAAGCAGAGCAAGGCAAAGGAAAGCGAAGCAAAGTAGCACGAGGAAAAGCAAAGCATTGCCAGGAAAGACAAAGCAAACGAATCAAAGCAAAGCAATCTGAGGCAAAGCAAAGCAAAGCAGGGGCAGGAACAGCAGAGGAAAGGAGAGAAGGAAAACCAAAAGTGTGCCCGGAAGAGCAGAGCAAAGCAAAGCAGAGCAAGGAAAAAGAAAGAGAAGCGAAGCAAATGTAAGGAGCTGGCGGCCAGCCCTCCTGCCGGTTCCCAGTGTCTGCGGGGCAAAGACCGCAGGGCCCTCATGCCGGGTAGAGCTGGCGGCCAGACTCGGACGGTGGCTGTACCCTGCTCGCCCGCTCCCCGGCCTCCCTGAACCCTCATAGTCCGCCGTGACAGCGGGCGAGAACCATGTCTTGCTTTACCTGGTTTTATTTATTTATTTTTTTCCCCCCCCTGCATTTATTTATTTATTTATTTATTCTTGCCTTCCATCCACTGTAGTTGTGGGAATCATGTATTTACTGATCGTCGTTCAAAACCTCACCCAACACCGTCCCCAGACGAATAGCAGTGGGGCCCGCCTAGCGGCAGGCCACACGGCTGGGGCCAGAGAACTGACCATGTCGGGTGGCCGGGCCTGCTGCCCCCACCCTCGAGTTGCGAGGGGACAGTGTCCGGGCTGCGGGGAGGCCCAGCTGTGTGTCTGAGGGTTTATGCGTTCCGAAATATACCGATAGCCTCATCGGCAAAATCGTCGGGACGGTCTGCAAAGGAAGCCTAGCGCAGCACAGGAGAGCAGAGAAATGAAGAGGAAAGCCGAGCAACGCAAAGCAAAGCAGTGCAAACTGGTACAAGGAAAGTCCCAGCAGTGCCAGGAAACGTAGAGCAGAGTAAAGAGAGCAGTTTGAGGCGAGGCAAAGCACAGCAGGGGTAGGAAAAGCAAAGCACAGCAGAGAAGGTAAAGCAAAGCCGTGGCAGGAAAACAAAGCGAAGCAAGACAAGGGAAAGCATGGCCTGAAAAAGCATGGTCAGGAAAGGCAACGCAGAGCAAGGCAAAGCAAAGCAGTGCAAACTCGTACAAGGAAAGTCCCAGCAGGGCCAGGAAACGTAGAGCAAAGTAAAGAATGCAGTTTGAGGCGAGGCAAAGCACAGCAGGGGTAGGAAAAGCAAAGCAGAGCAGAGAAAGTAAAACCTAGAGGTGCCAGGAATACGAAGCAAAGTAAGACAAAGGAAAGCGTGGCCTGAAAAAGCATGGCCAGGAAAGGCAAAGCAGAGCAAGGCAAAGCAAAGCAGTGCAAACTCGTACAAGGAAAGTCCCAGCAGGGCCAGGAAACGTAGAGCAAAGTAAAGAAAGCAGTTTGAGGCAAGGCAAAGCACAGCAGGGGTAGGAAAAGCAAAGCAGAGCAGAGAAGGTAAAACCAAGAGGTGCCAGGAATACAAAGCGAAGCAAGACAAAGGAAAGCATGGCCCGAAAATGCAGGGTCAGGAAAAGCAAAGCGCGGCCAGGAAAACCAAAGTAAAAAGGTCCAGAAATAAAACAAAGCAATGAAATGAATATATATCTAAAGTAAAAAAAAAAAAAAAAAAAAAAAAAAAAGGCAAAAAAAAAAAACAAGCAAAGCATGGCCAGGAAAAGCAAAGTAAAGCGTGTCCAGGAAAGGCAAAGCAGTGCAAGGCAGAGCAAAGCAAAGGAAAGTAGCACAAGGAAAAGCAAAGCAGTGCCAGGAAATGTAGAGCAAAAGAAAGAAAGCAGTTTGAGGAGGCAAGGCAAAGCACAGCAGGGGTAGGAAAAGCAGAGCAGAGCAGAGAAAGTAAAACCAAGAGGTGCCTGGAATAAAAAGCAAAGCAAAACAAAGGAAAGTGTGGCCGGAAAAAGCACGGCCAGGAAAGGCAACGCAGAGCAAGGCAAAGCAAAGCAGTGCAAACTCGTACAAGGAAAGTCCCAGCAGTGCCAGGAAACGTAGAGCAAAGTAAAGAAAGCAGTTTGAGGCGAGGCTAAGCACAGCAGGGGTAGGAAAAGCAAAGCAGAGCAGAGAAGGTAAAGCAAAGCCGTGGCAGGAATACAAAGCGAAGCAAAACAAAGGAAAGCATGGCCTGAAAAAGCATGGTCAGGAAAAGCAAAGCGCGGCCAGGAAAACCAAAGTAAAAAGGTCCAGAAATAAAACAAAGCAATGCAATGAATATATATCTAAAGTAAAAAAAAAAAAAAAAAAAAAAAAAAAAAAAAGGCAAAAAAAAAACCAAGCAAAGCAGGGCCAGGAAAAGCAAAGTAAAGCGTGTCCAGGAAAGGCAAAGCAGTGCAAGGCAGAGCAAAGCAAAGCGAAGTAGCACAAGGAAAAGCAAAGCAGTGCCAGGAAAGACAGAGCAAACAAAGCAAAGCAAAGCAATCTGAGGCAAAGCAAAGCAAAGCAGGGGCAAGAAAAGCAGAGGAAAGTAGAGAAGGAAAAGCAAAAGTGTGCCCGGAAGAGCAGAGCAAAGCAAAGCAGAGCAAGGAAAAACAAAGAGAAGCGAAGCAAATGTAAGGAGCTGGCGGCCAGCCCTCCTGCCGGTTCCCAGTGTCTGCGGGGCAAAGACCGCAGGGCCCTCATGCCGGGTAGAGCTGGCGGCCAGACTCGGACGGTGGCTGTACCCTGCTCGCCCGCTCCCCGGCCTCCCTGACACCTCATAGTCCGCCGTGACAGTGGGCAAGAACCATGTCTTGCTTTACCTGGTTTTATCTTTATTTATTTATTTATTTATTGATTGTTGCCTTCCATCCAATGTAGTTGTGGGAATCATGTAGTTACTGATCGTCGTTCAAAACCTCACCCAACACCGTCCCCAGACGAATAGCAGTGGGGACCGCCTAGCGGCAGGCCACACGGCTGGGGCCACAGAACTGACCATGTCGGGTGGCCGGGCCTGCTGCCCCCACCCTCGAGTTGCGAGGGGACAGTGTCCGGGCTGCGGGGAGGCCCAGCTGTGTGTCTGAGGGTTTATGCGTTCCGAAATATACCGATCGCCTCATCGGCAAAATCGTCGGGACGGTCTGCAAAGGAAGCCTAGCGCAGCACAGGAGAGCAGAGAAATGAAGAGGAAAGCCGAGCAAGGCAAAGCAAAGCAGTGCAAACTTGTACAAGGAAAGTCCCAGCAGGGCCAGGTAACGTAGAGCAAAGTAATAAAAGCAGTTTGAGGCAAGGCAAAGCACAGCAGGGGTAGGAAAAGCAAAGCAGAGCAGAGAAAGTAAAACCAAGAGGGGCCAGGAATACGAAGCAAAGCAAAACAAAGGAAAGTGTGGCCCGAAAAAGCATGGCCAGGAAAGGCAACGCAGAGCAAGGCAAAGCAAAGCAGTGCAAACTTGTACAAGGAAAGTCCCAGCAGGGCCAGGAAACGTAGAGCAAAGTAAAGAAAGCAGTTTGAGGCGAGACAAAGCACAACAGGGGTAGGAAAAGCAAAGCAGAGCAGAGAAAGTAAAGCAAAGTCGTGGCAGGAATACGAAGCAAAGCAAAACAAAGGAAAGCATGGCCTGAAAAAGCATGGCCAGGAAAAGCAAAGCGTGGCCAGGAAAACCAAAGCAAAAAGGTCCAAAAATAAAACAAAGCAATGCAATGAAAATGTATCTATACTAAAATAAAACAAACAAACAAACAAACAAACAAACAAAACAAAAAAACGCAAAAAAAAGACCAAGCAAAGCAGGGCCAGGAAAAGCAAAGAAAAGCGTGTCCAGGAAAGGCAAAGCGGTGCAAGGCAGAGCAGAGCAAAGGAAAGTAGCACAAGGAAAAGCAAAGCAGGGCCAGGAAATGTAGAGCAAAAGAAAGAAAGCAGTTTGAGGCGAGACAAAGCACAACAGGGGTAGGAAAAGAAAAGCAGAGCCGAGAAGGTAAAGCAAAGTCGTGGCAGGAATACGAAGCAAAGCAAAACAAAGGAAAGCATGGCCTGAAAAAGCACGGCCAGGAAAGGCAAAGCAGAGCAAGGCAAAGCAAAGCAGTGCAAACTCGTACAAGGAAAGTCCCAGCAGGGCCAGGAAAGGTAGAGCAAAGTAACGAAAGCAGTTGGAGGCAAGGCAAAGCAGAGCAGAGAAAGTAAAACCTAGAGGTGCCAGGAATACAAAGCGAAGCGAAGCAAGACAAAGGAAAGCGTGGCCTGAAAAAGCAAAAGAAAACATGGCCAGTGGAGGCAAAGCAGAGCAAGGCAAAGCAAAGCAGTGCAAACTCGTACAAGGAAAGTCCCAGCAGTGCCAGGAAACGTAGAGCGAAGTAAGGAAAGCAGTTTGAGGCGAGGCAAAGCACTGCAGGGGTAGGAAAAGCAAAGCAGAGCAGAGAAAGTAAAACCAAGAGGTGCCAGGAATACGAAGCAAAGCAAAACAAAGGAAAGCGTGGCCCGAAAAAGCATGGCCAGGAAAGGCAACGCAGAGCAAGGCAAAGCGAAGCAGTGCAAACTCGTACAAGGAAAGTCCCAGCAGTGCCAGGAAACGTAGAGCAAAGTAACGAAAGCAGTTTGAGGCGAGACAAAGCACAACAGGGGTAGGAAAAGCAAAGCAGAGCAGAGAAGGGAAAGCAAAGTCGTGGCAGGAATACGAAGCAAAGCAAAACAAAGGAAAGCATGGCCTGAAAAAGCATGGCCAGGAAAAGCAAAGCGTGGCCAGGAAAACCAAAGCAAAAAGGTCCAAAAATAAAACAAAGCAATGCAATGAAAATGTATCTATACTAAAATAAAACAAACAAACAAACAAACAAACAAACAAAACAAAAAAACGCAAAAAAAAGACCAAGCAAAGCAGGGCCAGGAAAAGCAAAGAAAAGCGTGTCCAGGAAAGGCAAAGCGGTGCAAGGCAGAGCAGAGCAAAGGAAAGTAGCACAAGGAAAAGCAAAGCAGGGCCAGGAAATGTAGAGCAAAAGAAAGAAAGCAGTTTGAGGCGAGACAAAGCACAACAGGGGTAGGAAAAGAAAAGCAGAGCCGAGAAGGTAAAGCAAAGTCGTGGCAGGAATACGAAGCAAAGCAAAACAAAGGAAAGCATGGCCTGAAAAAGCAGGGCCAGGAAAAGCAAAGCGCGGCCAGGAAAACCAAAGTAAAAAGGTCCAGAAATAAAACAAAGCAATGCAATGAATATATATCTAAAGTAAAAAAAAAAAAAAAAAAAAGCAAAAAAAAAAACCAAGCAAAGCAGGGCCAGGAAAAGCAAAGTAAAGCGTGTCCAGGAAAGGCAAAGCAGTGCAAGGCAGAGCAAAGCAAAGCGAAGTAGCACAAGGAAAAGCAAAGCAGTGCCAGGAAAGACAGAGCAAACAAAGCAAAGCAAAGCAATCTGAGGCAAAGCAAAGCAAAGCAGGGGCAAGAAAAGCAGAGCAAAGTAGAGAAGGAAAAGCAAAAGTGTGCCCGGAAGAGCAGAGCAGAGCAAAGCAGAGCAAGGAAAAACAAAGAGAAGCGAAGCAAATGTAAGGAGCTGGCGGCCAGCCCTCCTGCCGGTTCCCAGTGTCTGCGGGGCAAAGACCGCAGGGCCCTCATGCCGGGTAGAGCTGGCGGCCAGACTCGGACGGTGGCTGTACCCTGCTCGCCCGCTCCCCGGCCTCCCTGACACCTCATAGTCCGCCGTGACAGTGGGCAAGAACCATGTCTTGCTTTACCTGGTTTTATCTTTATTTATTTATTTATTTATTGATTGTTGCCTTCCATCCAATGTAGTTGTGGGAATCATGTAGTTACTGATCGTCGTTCAAAACCTCACCCAACACCGTCCCCAGACGAATAGCAGTGGGGACCGCCTAGCGGCAGGCCACACGGCTGGGGCCACAGAACTGACCATGTCGGGTGGCCGGGCCTGCTGCCCCCACCCTCGAGTTGCGAGGGGACAGTGTCCGGGCTGCGGGGAGGCCCAGCTGTGTGTCTGAGGGTTTATGCGTTCCGAAATATACCGATCGCCTCATCGGCAAAATCGTCGGGACGGTCTGCAAAGGAAGCCTAGCGCAGCACAGGAGAGCAGAGAAATGAAGAGGAAAGCCGAGCAAGGCAAAGCAAAGCAGTGCAAACTTGTACAAGGAAAGTCCCAGCAGGGCCAGGTAACGTAGAGCAAAGTAATAAAAGCAGTTTGAGGCAAGGCAAAGCACAGCAGGGGTAGGAAAAGCAAAGCAGAGCAGAGAAAGTAAAACCAAGAGGGGCCAGGAATACGAAGCAAAGCAAAACAAAGGAAAGTGTGGCCCGAAAAAGCATGGCCAGGAAAGGCAACGCAGAGCAAGGCAAAGCAAAGCAGTGCAAACTTGTACAAGGAAAGTCCCAGCAGGGCCAGGAAACGTAGAGCAAAGTAAAGAAAGCAGTTTGAGGCGAGACAAAGCACAACAGGGGTAGGAAAAGCAAAGCAGAGCAGAGAAAGTAAAGCAAAGTCGTGGCAGGAATACGAAGCAAAGCAAAACAAAGGAAAGCATGGCCTGAAAAAGCATGGCCAGGAAAAGCAAAGCGTGGCCAGGAAAACCAAAGCAAAAAGGTCCAAAAATAAAACAAAGCAATGCAATGAAAATGTATCTATACTAAAATAAAACAAACAAACAAACAAACAAACAAACAAAACAAAAAAACGCAAAAAAAAGACCAAGCAAAGCAGGGCCAGGAAAAGCAAAGAAAAGCGTGTCCAGGAAAGGCAAAGCGGTGCAAGGCAGAGCAGAGCAAAGGAAAGTAGCACAAGGAAAAGCAAAGCAGGGCCAGGAAATGTAGAGCAAAAGAAAGAAAGCAGTTTGAGGCGAGACAAAGCACAACAGGGGTAGGAAAAGAAAAGCAGAGCCGAGAAGGTAAAGCAAAGTCGTGGCAGGAATACGAAGCAAAGCAAAACAAAGGAAAGCATGGCCTGAAAAAGCAGGGCCAGGAAAAGCAAAGCGCGGCCAGGAAAACCAAAGTAAAAAGGTCCAGAAATAAAACAAAGCAATGCAATGAATATATATCTAAAGTAAAAAAAAAAAAAAAAAAAAGGCAAAAAAAAAAAAGCAAAGCAGGGCCAGGAAAAGCAAAGTAAAGCGTGTCCAGGAAAGGCAAAGCAGTGCAAGGCAGAGCAAAGCAAAGTGTAGTAGCACAAGGAAAAGGAAAGCAGTGCCAGGAAATGTAGAGCAAAAGGAAGAAAGCAGTTTGAGGAAGCAAGGCAAAGCACAGCAGGGGTAGGAAAAGCAAAGCAGAGCAGAGAAGGTAAAGCAAAGCCGTGGCAGGAATACAAAGCAAAGCAAGACAAAGGAAAGTGTGGCCTGAAAAAGCAAAAGAAAACATGGCCAGTGGAGGCAAAGCAGAGCAAGGCAAAGCAAAGCAAAGCGAAGTAGCACGAGGAAAAGCAAAGCATTGCCAGGAAAGACAGAGCAAACAAAGCAAAGAAAAGCAATCTGAGGCAAAGCAAAGCAAAGCAGGGGCAAGAACAGCAGAGGAAAGTAGAGAAGGAAAAGCAAAAGTGTGCCCGGAAGAGCAGAGCAGAGCAAAGCAGAGCAAGGAAAAACAAAGAGAAGCGAAGCAAATGTAAGGAGCTGGCGGCCAGCCCTCCTGCCGGTTCCCAGTGTCTGCGGGGCAAAGACCGCAGGGCCCTCATGCCGGGTAGAGCTGGCGGCCAGACTCGGACGGTGGCTGTACCCTGCTCGCCCGCTCCCCGGCCTCCCTGACACCTCATAGTCCGCCGTGACAGTGGGCAAGAACCATGTCTTGCTTTACCTGGTTTTATCTTTATTTATTTATTTATTGATTGATTGTTGCCTTCCATCCAATGTAGTTGTGGGAATCATGTAGTTACTGATCGTCGTTCAAAACCTCACCCAACACCGTCCCCAGACGAATAGCAGTGGGGACCGCCTAGCGGCAGGCCACACGGCTGGGGCCACAGAACTGACCATGTCGGGTGGCCGGGCCTGCTGCCCCCACCCTCGAGTTGCGAGGGGACAGTGTCCGGGCTGCGGGGAGGCCCAGCTGTGTGTCTGAGGGTTTATGCGTTCCGAAATATACCGATCGCCTCATCGGCAAAATCGTCGGGACGGTCTGCAAAGGAAGCCTAGCGCAGCACAGGAGAGCAGAGAAATGAAGAGGAAAGCCGAGCAAGGCAAAGCAAAGCAGTGCAAACTTGTACAAGGAAAGTCCCAGCAGGGCCAGGTAACGTAGAGCAAAGTAATAAAAGCAGTTTGAGGCAAGGCAAAGCACAGCAGGGGTAGGAAAAGCAAAGCAGAGCAGAGAAAGTAAAACCAAGAGGGGCCAGGAATACGAAGCAAAGCAAAACAAAGGAAAGTGTGGCCCGAAAAAGCATGGCCAGGAAAGGCAACGCAGAGCAAGGCAAAGCAAAGCAGTGCAAACTTGTACAAGGAAAGTCCCAGCAGGGCCAGGAAACGTAGAGCAAAGTAAAGAAAGCAGTTTGAGGCGAGACAAAGCACAACAGGGGTAGGAAAAGCAAAGCAGAGCAGAGAAAGTAAAGCAAAGTCGTGGCAGGAATACGAAGCAAAGCAAAACAAAGGAAAGCATGGCCTGAAAAAGCATGGCCAGGAAAAGCAAAGCGTGGCCAGGAAAACCAAAGCAAAAAGGTCCAAAAATAAAACAAAGCAATGCAATGAAAATGTATCTATACTAAAATAAAACAAACAAACAAACAAACAAACAAACAAAACAAAAAAACGCAAAAAAAAGACCAAGCAAAGCAGGGCCAGGAAAAGCAAAGAAAAGCGTGTCCAGGAAAGGCAAAGCGGTGCAAGGCAGAGCAGAGCAAAGGAAAGTAGCACAAGGAAAAGCAAAGCAGGGCCAGGAAATGTAGAGCAAAAGAAAGAAAGCAGTTTGAGGCGAGACAAAGCACAACAGGGGTAGGAAAAGAAAAGCAGAGCCGAGAAGGTAAAGCAAAGTCGTGGCAGGAATACGAAGCAAAGCAAAACAAAGGAAAGCATGGCCTGAAAAAGCAGGGCCAGGAAAAGCAAAGCGCGGCCAGGAAAACCAAAGTAAAAAGGTCCAGAAATAAAACAAAGCAATGCAATGAATATATATCTAAAGTAAAAAAAAAAAAAAAAAAAAGGCAAAAAAAAAAAAGCAAAGCAGGGCCAGGAAAAGCAAAGTAAAGCGTGTCCAGGAAAGGCAAAGCAGTGCAAGGCAGAGCAAAGCAAAGTGTAGTAGCACAAGGAAAAGGAAAGCAGTGCCAGGAAATGTAGAGCAAAAGGAAGAAAGCAGTTTGAGGAAGCAAGGCAAAGCACAGCAGGGGTAGGAAAAGCAAAGCAGAGCAGAGAAGGTAAAGCAAAGCCGTGGCAGGAATACAAAGCAAAGCAAGACAAAGGAAAGTGTGGCCTGAAAAAGCAAAAGAAAACATGGCCAGTGGAGGCAAAGCAGAGCAAGGCAAAGCAAAGCAAAGCGAAGTAGCACGAGGAAAAGCAAAGCATTGCCAGGAAAGACAGAGCAAACAAAGCAAAGAAAAGCAATCTGAGGCAAAGCAAAGCAAAGCAGGGGCAAGAACAGCAGAGGAAAGTAGAGAAGGAAAAGCAAAAGTGTGCCCGGAAGAGCAGAGCAGAGCAAAGCAGAGCAAGGAAAAACAAAGAGAAGCGAAGCAAATGTAAGGAGCTGGCGGCCAGCCCTCCTGCCGGTTCCCAGTGTCTGCGGGGCAAAGACCGCAGGGCCCTCATGCCGGGTAGAGCTGGCGGCCAGACTCGGACGGTGGCTGTACCCTGCTCGCCCGCTCCCCGGCCTCCCTGACACCTCATAGTCCGCCGTGACAGTGGGCAAGAACCATGTCTTGCTTTACCTGGTTTTATCTTTATTTATTTATTTATTGATTGATTGTTGCCTTCCATCCAATGTAGTTGTGGGAATCATGTAGTTACTGATCGTCGTTCAAAACCTCACCCAACACCGTCCCCAGACGAATAGCAGTGGGGACCGCCTAGCGGCAGGCCACACGGCTGGGGCCACAGAACTGACCATGTCGGGTGGCCGGGCCTGCTGCCCCCACCCTCGAGTTGCGAGGGGACAGTGTCCGGGCTGCGGGGAGGCCCAGCTGTGTGTCTGAGGGTTTATGCGTTCCGAAATATACCGATCGCCTCATCGGCAAAATCGTCGGGACGGTCTGCAAAGGAAGCCTAGCGCAGCACAGGAGAGCAGAGAAATGAAGAGGAAAGCCGAGCAAGGCAAAGCAAAGCAGTGCAAACTTGTACAAGGAAAGTCCCAGCAGGGCCAGGTAACGTAGAGCAAAGTAATAAAAGCAGTTTGAGGCAAGGCAAAGCACAGCAGGGGTAGGAAAAGCAAAGCAGAGCAGAGAAAGTAAAACCAAGAGGGGCCAGGAATACGAAGCAAAGCAAAACAAAGGAAAGTGTGGCCCGAAAAAGCATGGCCAGGAAAGGCAACGCAGAGCAAGGCAAAGCAAAGCAGTGCAAACTTGTACAAGGAAAGTCCCAGCAGGGCCAGGAAACGTAGAGCAAAGTAAAGAAAGCAGTTTGAGGCGAGACAAAGCACAACAGGGGTAGGAAAAGCAAAGCAGAGCAGAGAAAGTAAAGCAAAGTCGTGGCAGGAATACGAAGCAAAGCAAAACAAAGGAAAGCATGGCCTGAAAAAGCATGGCCAGGAAAAGCAAAGCGTGGCCAGGAAAACCAAAGCAAAAAGGTCCAAAAATAAAACAAAGCAATGCAATGAAAATGTATCTATACTAAAATAAAACAAACAAACAAACAAAGAAACAAACAAAACAAAAAAACGCAAAAAAAAGACCAAGCAAAGCAGGGCCAGGAAAAGCAAAGAAAAGCGTGTCCAGGAAAGGCAAAGCGGTGCAAGGCAGAGCAGAGCAAAGGAAAGTAGCACAAGGAAAAGCAAAGCAGGGCCAGGAAATGTAGAGCAAAAGAAAGAAAGCAGTTTGAGGCGAGACAAAGCACAACAGGGGTAGGAAAAGAAAAGCAGAGCCGAGAAGGTAAAGCAAAGTCGTGGCAGGAATACGAAGCAAAGCAAAACAAAGGAAAGCATGGCCTGAAAAAGCAGGGCCAGGAAAAGCAAAGCGCGGCCAGGAAAACCAAAGTAAAAAGGTCCAGAAATAAAACAAAGCAATGCAATGAATATATATCTAAAGTAAAAAAAAAAAAAAAAAAAAAGGCAAAAAAAAAAAGCAAAGCAGGGCCAGGAAAAGCAAAGTAAAGCGTGTCCAGGAAAGGCAAAGCAGTGCAAGGCAGAGCAAAGCAAAGTGTAGTAGCACAAGGAAAAGGAAAGCAGTGCCAGGAAATGTAGAGCAAAAGGAAGAAAGCAGTTTGAGGAAGCAAGGCAAAGCACAGCAGGGGTAGGAAAAGCAAAGCAGAGCAGAGAAGGTAAAGCAAAGCCGTGGCAGGAATACAAAGCAAAGCAAGACAAAGGAAAGTGTGGCCTGAAAAAGCAAAAGAAAACATGGCCAGTGGAGGCAAAGCAGAGCAAGGCAAAGCAAAGCAAAGCGAAGTAGCACGAGGAAAAGCAAAGCATTGCCAGGAAAGACAGAGCAAACAAAGCAAAGAAAAGCAATCTGAGGCAAAGCAAAGCAAAGCAGGGGCAAGAACAGCAGAGGAAAGTAGAGAAGGAAAAGCAAAAGTGTGCCCGGAAGAGCAGAGCAGAGCAAAGCAAAGCAGAGCAAGGAAAAACAAAGAGAAGCGAAGCAAATGTAAGGAGCTGGCGGCCAGCCCTCCTGCCGGTTCCCAGTGTCTGCGGGGCAAAGACCGCAGGGCCCTCATGCCGGGTAGAGCTGGCGGCCAGACTCGGATGGCTAAACAATATATAGGGGTGGCTGGCCGGGGTGGTGGGGCCGGCTGCTCGGGAATAGGCTGGGCATCGGTCAGCGGGTGGTGAGCAATTGCATTGTGCATCACTTGTTTTCTTACACATTATTATTGTTAATACTATTATCATTATCACTATTATTATTATTATTGTTATTATTATATTCCTTATATTATTATATTCCTGTCTTAATAAACTGTCTTTATCTCAACTCACCGGCTTCACTTTCCCGTTTCTCTCCCCCATCCCAGAGAGGGAGGGGGGAGGGTGAGCGAACGACTGTGTGGTGTTTAGCTGCCAGCCGGGTTAAACCACAACGTGGCTGTACCCTGCTCGCCCGCTCCCCGGCCTCCCTGACACCTCATAGTCCGCCGTGACAGCGGGCAAGAACCATGTCTTGCTTTACCTGGTTTTATCTTTATTTATTTATTTATTTATTTATTGATTGTTGCCTTCCATCCAATGTAGTTGTGGGAATCATGTAGTTACTGATCGTCGTTCAAAACCTCACCCAACGCCGTCCCCAGACGAATAGCAGTGGGGACCGCCTAGCGGCAGGCCACACGGCTGGGGCCACAGAACTGACCATGTCGGGTGGCCGGGCCTGCTGCCCCCACCCTCGAGTTGCGAGGGGACAGTGTCCGGGCTGCGGGGAGGCCCAGCTGTGTGTCTGAGGGTTTATGCGTTCCGAAATATACCGATCGCCTCATCGGCAAAATCGTCGGGACGGTCTGCAAAGGAAGCCTAGCGCAGCACAGGAGAGCAGAGAAATGAAGAGGAAAGCCGAGCAAGGCAAAGCAAAGCCCTGCTAGGGAAAAGAATGCGGCATAATGAAAAGAAATGACAAGCAGGGCCAGGCAAAGCAAAGCGCGGCCAGGAAAACCAAAGCCAAAAGGTCCAAAAATAAAACAAAGCAATAAAATGAATATGTATCTATATTAACAAAAAAAAAAAAAAAAGAAGAAGAAGAAAAAAAGAAACAACAACAACAACAAAAAAAAAGCAAAGCAATCTGAGGCAAAGCAATCTGAGGCAAAGGAAAGCAAAGCAGGGGCGAGAACAGCAGAGGAACGCAGAGAAGGAAAAGCAAAACTGTGCCCGGAAGAGCAGAGCAAAGCAAAGCAAAGCAAGGAGAAACAAAGAGAAGCGAAGCAAATGCAAGGAGCTGGCGGCCAGCCCTCCTGCCGGTTCCCGGCGTCTGCGGGGCAAAGACCGCAGGGCCCTCATGCCGGGTACGGTCGGCAGTGCAAAGGGAAGAAATGCGAGACGAAGGAAAGCCTCGGAAGGAAAAGAAAGCCTTATCAGGAAAAGCAGAGTCAAGCAGGGTCAGGAAAAGCAACGCGTAGCAGTGGCAGGAGAAGCATATCGAAGCAAAACAGTGCTGTGAAAACGAAACGTGTAGTTGCTTAGCGTGGTGCAAAGTCGCTCCCCCCCAGCCCAACCCGCCCCAGGCGAATAGGGGCCGGTAGCCGGGCTACGGGGAGGCGGGTGTTCGAGAAGGCGAGCTCGCGGCCGCGGCCCCCGGTTGCCTCGGGCCGCCCGTCGCTCTGACGTCAGAGGCAAACGCCTGGCCGAGAACGGCGTCCGGGTCTACCCGGAAGCCGAAGGACGCATGCGCGCGCATGTCCAAAGGCGTCCGTCGGTCGGTCGGTCGGTCAAGCGATTCCCGAGTGGGTCCGCCCAGGCGAAAAGCACCGAAAAGTGCCGGAAAGGTGCGAAAAGGCCCGAAAAGGTCCGAAAAGGGCCGGAACGGCCTGTACGAAAAGCGAAGGAAGGCAGACCGACCGACGGCGTTCGGTCCCGGCCGGCGGGTCTGCCGGTGTCCTCCTGCGGTTGCCGGGTGTACCGCGTCCTCCTGTGGCCGCCTAGTCTCCCCGTGTCCTCCTGCGGCCGCCGGGTCTATGCGGTCGCCGTGTTTGCATAGCCCGTGGCGACCTGTAGGGGTCGCTGCAGCGGGGCCGGCCGCGAGAACGGCGTCGGGGTCTGCCCGGCACCGAGGGACGCGCGCGCGCACGTCCAAAGGCATCCGTCTGTCGGTCGGTCGCGCGGTTCCCGAGTGGGTCCGTCCACGCGAAAAGCACCGAATAGCGCCGGAAAGGGCCGAAAAGGTCCGAAAAGGTCCGAAAAGGGCCGGAACGGCCCGTACGAAAAGCGAAGGAAGGCAGACCGACCGACGGCGTTCGGTCCCGGCCGGCGGGTCTGCCGGTGTCCTCCTGCGGTCGCCGGGTGTGCCGCGTCCTCCCGTGGCCGCCTAGTCTCCCCGTGTTCTCCTGCGGCCGCCAGGTCTACCGGGCCCCCCCGCGCCCCCTCGCGGCCGCCTGACGTACCCGTGTCCTCCCGCGGCCGCCAGGTCTACCCGGCCGCGGTCGCCATGTTTGCGTAGCCCGTGGCGACCTGTAGGGGTCGCTGCAGCGGGGCCGGCCGCGAGAACGGCGTCGGGGTCTGCCCGGCACCGACGGGCGCGCGCGCGCGCGCGCGCGCGTCCGAAGGCATCCGTCTGTCGGTCGGTCGCGCGGTTCCCGAGTGGGTCCGTCCACGCGAAAAGCATCGAAAAGCGCCGGAAAGGTCCGAAAAGGCCCGAAAAGTTCCGAAAAGGGCCGGAACGGCCCGTGCGAAAAGCGAAGGAAGGCAGACCGACGGCGTTCGGTCCCGGCCGGCGGGTCTCCCCGTGTCCTCCCGCGGTCGGGAGGTGTACCGTGTCCCCCTGTGGCCGCCTGGTCTACCCGTGTCCTACCGAGGGCGCCCCGTCTGCCCGCCTGGAGGAGGTCGCTGACGGTCGGGCTGTGGGAACGGCGGCCACGTCTACCCTGACTCGGACGGGACTTGGCGGCGTGCCGTGGGGCTAGCGGTAGATGAGTAGGTCGTGCGACGGCTCGGAAGGTGTCGTAGGCGTCGCTGTTTCTTTCTGCCTCCAGTTACGTCGAGGTAAAAGTCGGTTGCTCTCGGGTGCCTCGCTGCGGGACTCTTGAAAAGGTCTTGGAGCTTTTCGGGGGCGGTGACTTTTGTGTCCGTCTATAGGAGAGAGCGGGGACTCTGCTCCTGAAGCGGTGCTGAGCGAGCACTTGCGGCTGGGGGAGCCGGCGCACGAAAAGGGGTCGCGCGGCGTCGGTGGCGGCGTGGGCTCGGGGGTCGGTTCTGTCGACTGGTCAACCTTAGCTGCCTGCCGACTCCCTCCCGCCCCCCCCCTCGCCCCGCCGGGCAGCGAGAAGCGGTCTCGCGCGCGCGAGTCGCTGGGAAAAGAAAGAGCTGTGGAGAAAAGCGGCG
>NW_028153572.1:40000-62500 GCF_964211835.1 Anser anser | reverse complement strand
AGGGTTTATGCGTTCGTAAATACACACCGATCGACTCGTCGGCAAAATCGGCGGGACGGTCCGCAAAGGAAGCCTAGCGCAGCAAAGCAGAGCAGAGCGTTGCAGAGGA
Source organism: Anser anser (assembly GCF_964211835.1). NCBI lineage: Eukaryota > Metazoa > Chordata > Aves > Anseriformes > Anatidae > Anser > Anser anser. The sequence continues at coordinate 62,391 of NW_028153572.1, read as the reverse complement.
AAGCGGAGCGAGACAGAGCAAAGCCCCGCTAGGGGAAAGAAAGCGGAACGAAGAAAAGCAAAGTCAAGGAGGGCCAGGAAAAGCAAAACGAAGCAGGGGGCGAGAGAAACCAAAGCAAAGGAGGTCCAGGAAAAGAAAAGCGGCGTCCTGAACACAAAGTAAAGCCAAACAGAGCAAAGCAGGGCCAGGAAAAGCAAAACAAAGAAGGGCGAGAAAAACCCAAGCAAAGGAGGTCCAGGAAAAGAAAAGAGGCGTCATGAATACGAAATAAAGCCAAACAAAGCAAGGCAGGGCCGGGAAAAGCAAAACAAAGAAGGGCGAGAAAAACCCAAGCAAAGGAGGTCCGCGAAAAGCAAAGAGGTGCCGCGAACGCAAAGCAAAGCAAAGCAGGTCCAGGGAAAGCTAAACAAAGAGGGACAGAGAAAAAAAAAAAAAAAAAAAATGCAGGACCAAGGAAAGCAAGGCGATGCGGTGAATACAAAGCAGAGCAAAACAAAACAAAGCACGGCAAGGAAAAGCAAAGCAGACCAAGGCAAAGCAAAGTAGCGTGAGGAAAAGCAAAGCAGGGCCAGGAAAGGCAAAGCAAAGGACTTTGAGGCGAGGCGAAGCACAGCAGGGGTAGGAGAAGCAAAGCAAAGCAGAGAAGAAAAAGCAAAGCGGCGCCAGGAATACGAAGCAAAGCTAAGCAAAGGAAAGCGTGGCCGGAAGAAGCAAAACGTAGCAGGGCCAGGGAAGGCAAAGCAGAGCAAGGCAAAGCAAAGCAAACCCTGCGAGGAAAAAGAAAGCCTTATCGGGCAAAGAAAAGTCAGGCAGGGCCAGGAAAAGCAAAAGGAATCGGGGTCAGTAAAAACAAAGCAAAACAGGGCCGGGAAAAACAAAGCGGTGCCACGAATGCAAAGCAAAGCAAAGCAGGGCCAGGAAAAGCAAAGCAAAGAAAAACAGCGCTGTGAATACGAAACGTGTAGTTCCTTAGTGTCGTCCGAAATCGCACCCCCCACCCGCCCCAGACGAATAGGGAGGGGCCCGTTGCCGGGTAACGGGGAGGCGGGCGTTCAAGAAGGCGAGGGTGTGGCAGCGGCCCCCGGTTGCTTCCGGCCGCCGGCCGCTCTGACATAAGAGGCTCCCGCTCGGTCACGAGCAGCTCGCCACCTGTGCGACTCGGTGTGGCTGGCTGCCCGGCCGGTTTGCTTTAGCTTTTTATCGTTACATAAACGATCCATAGGTATATAATATTATATATACTACTTAAGAGTTATTACAAAAGAAAGTACTAAATAAGAGTAAATATATATATAACGAAAACATAATAAAAAGAGTAGTAGTAATAATAATAATAATCGTTGTCTGTTTCCCCCTTTACTTTTAGGAATCACGTAGTTACTTAGCGTCGTTCGCAACCCCCACCCTCCCCAGACGAATAGCAACGGGGCCCACCTGGCGGCTCGCCGGACAGCGGGGGCCACAGAATAGACCCGGCCCGGTGGCCAGATCCCTGTCCCCTCGTCCGCCAGTTCCGAGGGGACAGTCGCCGAGGTGGGGGGAGGTCAAGGTGTGCGTCTGAGGGTTTACGTGTTTCTAAATACACCGATCGACTCGTCGGCAAAATCGGTGGGACGGTCTGCAAAAGAAGCCTAGAGCAGCAAAGCAGAGCAGAGCAGAGCAATGCGGAGGAAAGCAGAGCAAGGCAAAGCAAAGCCCCGCTAGGGAAAAGAAAGCGGCATAAGGAAAAGCAAAGCACGGCCAGAAAAAAACAAAGGAAAAAGGGTAAAAAAAAAAAACCAAAAAGCAAAAAACAAACAAACAAACAAAAAAAACAAAGCAAAGTAGGGCCAGAAAAAGCAAAGCAAAGCATGGCCAGGAAAGGCAAAGCAGAGCAAAGCAGCACAAAGAAATACATAGCAGAGCCAGGAACACAAAGCAAAGCAAACAAAGGAAGGCATGGCCGGGGTGGGGGGGGGAGAAAAAAAAAAAAAAATGAGGGCCAGGGAATGCAGAGCAAGGCAAAGCAAAGCAGAGCAAAGCAGCACAAAGAAATGCATAGCAGAGCCAGGAACACAAAGCAAAGCAAAACAAAGGAAGGCATGGCCGGGGGGGGGGGGGGGCGGGGGGAGAAGGGGGGGGGGGCGAAGAAAGAAAAAAAAAAAGAGGGCCAGGGAATGCAAAGCACAGCAATGCGAAACAAAGCAAAGCAGCACAAGACAAAGCAAAGCACTGTCTGGAATTCAAGGCAAAGTGAAGCAAAGTAAAACAAAGCAGGGCCAGAAAAGGAAAGAAAAGCAGGGGTAAGAAAAGCAAAGCAAAGCATGGCCAGGAAAGGCAAATGACAGTAAGGCAAAGCAAAGCAGAGCAAAGTAGCACAAGGAAAAGCAAAGCAGGGCCAGGAAAGGCAAAGCAAAGGACTTTGAGGCGAGGCGAAGCACAGCAGGGGTAGGAGAAGCAAAGCAAAGCAGAGAAGAAAAAGCAAAGCTGCGCCAGGAATACGAAGCAAAGCTAAGCAAAGGAAAGCGTGGCCGGAAGAAGCAAAACGTAGCAGGGCCAGGGAAGGCAAAGCAGAGCAAGGCAAAGCAAAGCAAACCCTGCAAGGAAAAAGAAAGCCTTATCGGGCAAAGAAAAGTCAAGCAGGGCCAGGAAAAGCAAAACGAATCGGGGTCAGTAAAAACAAAGCAAAACAGGGCCGGGAAAAACAAAGCGGTGCCACGAATGCAAAGCAAAGCAAAGCAGGGCCAGGAAAAGCAAAGCAAAGAAAAACAGCGCTGTGAATACGAAACGTGTAGTTCCTTAGTGTCGTCCGAAATCGCACCCCCCACCCGCCCCAGACGAATAGGGAGGGGCCCGTTGCCGGGTAACGGGGAGGCGGGCGTTCAAGAAGGCGAGGGTGTGGCAGCGGCCCCCGGTTGCTTCCGGCCGCCGGCCGCTCTGACATAAGAGGCTCCCGCTCGGTCACGAGCAGCTCGCCACCTGTGCGACTCGGTGTGGCTGGCTGCCCGGCCGGTTTGCTTTAGCTTTTTATCGTTACATAAACGATCGATAGATATTTAATATTACATATACTACTTAAAAGTTATTACAAAAGAAAGTACTAAATAAGAGTAAATATATATATAACGAAAACATAATAAAAAGAGTAGTAGCAATAATAATAATCATCGTTGTCAGTTTCCCCCTTTACTTTTAGGAATCACGTAGTTACTTAGCGTCGTTCGCAACCCCCACCCTCCCCAGACGAATAGCAACGGGGCCCACCTGGCGGCTCGCCGGACAGCGGGGGCCACAGAATAGACCCGGCCCGGTGGCCAGATCCCTGTCCCCTCGTCCGCCAGTTCTGAGGGGACAGTCGCCGAGGTGGGGGGAGGTCAAGGTGTGCGTCTGAGGGTTTACGTGTTTCTAAATACACCGATCGACTCGTCGGCAAAATCGGTGGGACGGTCTGCAAAAGGAGCCTAGAGCAGCAAAGCAGAGCAGAGCAGAGCAATGCGGAGGAAAGCAGAGCAAGGCAAAGCAAAGCCCCGCTAGGGATAAGAAAGCGGCATAAGGAAAAGCAAAGCACGGCCAGAAAAAAACAAAGGAAAAAGGGTAAAAAAAAAAAAAAAAACAAACAAAAAAACAAAAAACAAACAAACAAACAAAAAAAACCAAAGCAAAGTAGGGCCAGAAAAAGCAAAGCAAAGCATGGCCAGGAAAGGCAAAGCAGAGCAAAGCAGCACAAAGAAATACATAGCAGAGCCAGGAACACAAAGCAAAGGAAAACAAAGGAAGGCATGGCCGGGGTGGGGGGGGGAGAAAAAAAAAAAATGAGGGCCAGGGAATGCAGAGCAAGGCAAAGCAAAGCAGAGCAAAGCAGCACAAAGAAATGCATAGCAGAGCCAGGAACACAAAGCAAAGCAAAACAAAGGAAGGCATGGCCGGGGGGGGGGGGGGGGGGGGGGGGGGGGGGCGAAGAAAGGAAAAAAAAAAACAGGGCCAGGGAATGCAAAGCACAGCAATGCGAAACAAAGCAAAGCAGCACAAGACAAAGCAAAGCACTGTCTGGAATTCAAGGCAAAGTGAAGCAAAGTAAAACAAAGCAGGGCCAGAAAAGGAAAGAAAAGCAGGGGTAAGAAAAGCAAAGCAAAGCATGGCCAGGAAAGGCAAATGACAGTAAGGCAAAGCAAAGCAGAGCAAAGTAGCACAAGGAAAAGCAAAGCAGGGCCAGGAAAGGCAAAGCAAAGGACTTTGAGGCGAGGCGAAGCACAGCAGGGGTAGGAGAAGCAAAGCAAAGCAGAGAAGAAAAAGCAAAGCAGCGCCAGGAATACGAAGCAAAGCTAAGCAAAGGAAAGCGTGGCCGGAAGAAGCAAAACGTAGCAGGGCCAGGGAAGGCAAAGCAGAGCAAGGCAAAGCAAAGCAAACCCTGCGAGGAAAAAGAAAGCCTTATCGGGCAAAGAAAAGTCAAGCAGGGCCAGGAAAAGCAAAAGGAATCGGGGTCAGTAAAAACAAAGCAAAGCAGGGCCAGGAAATCAAAACAAAGAAGGGCGAGAAAAACCCAAGCAAAGGAGGTCCAGGAAAAGAAAAGCGGCGTCATGAATACGAAATAAAGCCAAACAAAGCAAGGCAGGGCCGGGAAAAGCAAAACAAAGAAGGGCGAGAAAAACCCAAGCAAAGGAGGTCCAGGAAAAGAAAAGAGGTGCCGCGAACGCAAAGCAAAGCAAAGCAGGTCCAGGGAAAGCTAAACAAAGAGGGACAGAGAAAAAAAAAATAAAAAAAAAATGCAGGGCCAAGGAAAGCAAGGCGATGCGGTGAATACAAAGCAGAGCAAAACAAAACAAAGCACGGCAAGGAAAAGCAAAGCAGACCAAGGCAAAGCAAAGTAGCACGAGGAAAAGCAAAGCAGGGCCAGGAAAGGCAAAGCAAAGGACTTTGAGGCGAGGCGAAGCACAGCAGGGGTAGGAGAAGCAAAGCAAAGCAGAGAAGAAAAAGCAAAGCGGCGCTAGGAATACGAAGCAAAGCTAAGCAAAGGAAAGCGTGGCCGGAAGAAGCAAAACGTAGCAGGGCCAGGGAAGGCAAAGCAGAGCAAGGCAAAGCAAAGCAAACCCTGCGAGGAAAAAGAAAGCCTTATCGGGCAAAGAAAAGTCAAGCAGGGCCAAGAAAAGCAAAACGAATCGGGGTCAGTAAAAACAAAGCAAAACAGGGCCGGGAAAAACAAAGCGGTGCCACGAATGCAAAGCAAAGCAAAGCAGGGCCAGGAAAAGCAAAGCAAAGAAAAACAGTGCTGTGAATACGAAACGTGTAGTTCCTTAGTGTCGTCCGAAATCGCACCCCCCACCCGCCCCAGACGAATAGGGAGGGGCCCGTTGCCGGGTTACGGGGAGGCGGGCGTTCAAGAAGGCGAGGGTGTGGCAGCGGCCCCCGGTTGCTTCCGGCCGCCGGCCGCTCTGACATAAGAGGCTCCCGCTCGGTCACGAGCAGCTCGCCACCTGTGCGACTCGGTGTGGCTGGCTGCCCGGCCGGTTTGCTTTAGCTTTTTATCGTTACATAAACGATCCATAGGTATATAATATTATATATACTACTTAAGAGTTATTACAAAAGAAAGTACTAAATAAGAGTAAATATATATATAACGAAAACATAATAAAAAGAGTAGTAGTAATAATAATAATAATCGTTGTCTGTTTCCCCCTTTACTTTTAGGAATCACGTAGTTACTTAGCGTCGTTCGCAACCCCCACCCTCCCCAGACGAATAGCAACGGGGCCCACCTGGCGGCTCGCCGGACAGCGGGGGCCACAGAATAGACCCGGCCCGGTGGTCAGATCCCTGTCCCCTCGTCCGCCAGTTCCGAGGGGACAGTCGCCGAGGTGGGGGGAGGTCAAGGTGTGCGTCTGAGGGTTTACGTGTTTCTAAATACACCGATCGACTCGTCGGCAAAATCGGTGGGACGGTCTGCAAAAGGAGCCTAGAGCAGCAAAGCAGAGCAGAGCAGAGCAATGCGGAGGAAAGCAGAGCAAGGCAAAGCAAAGCCCCGCTAGGGAAAAGAAAGTGGCATAAGGAAAAGCAAAGCACGGCCAGAAAAAAACAAAGGAAAAAGGGTAAAAAAAAAAGAACCGAACAAACAAAAAAACCAAAGCAAAGTAGGGCCAGAAAAAGCAAAGCAAAGCATGGCCAGGAAAGGCAAAGCAGAGCAAGGCAAAGCAAAGCAGAGCAAAACAGCACAAAGAAATGCATAGCAGAGCCAGGAACACAAAGCAAAGCAAAACAAAGGAAAGCATGGCGGGGGGGGGGGGGCGGGGGGGGGGGGGGTTGGGGGGGGGGGGAGGGGGAAGAAAAACAAAAATGAGGGCCAGGGAATGCAAAGCACAGCAATGCAAAACAAAGCAAAGCAGCACAAGACAAAGCAAAGCACTGTCTGGAATTCAAGGCAAAGTGAAGCAAAGTAAAAGAAAGCAGGGCCAGAAAAGGAAAGAAAAGCAGGGGTAAGAAAAGCAAAGCAAAGCATGGCCAGGAAAGGCAAATGACAGTAAGGCAAAGCAAAGCAGAGCAAAGTAGCACAAGCAAAAACAAAGCAGGGCCAGGAAAGGTAGAGCAAAGGAAAGAAAGAAATTGAGGCAAGGCGAAGCACAGCGGGGGTAGGAAAACAAAGCAACGTAGAGAAGGAAAAGAGAAGCAGTGCCAGGAATACAAAGCAAAGCTAAACAAAGGAAAGCGTGGCCTGAAAAAGCAAAAGAAAGCATGCGCAGGGAAGGCAAAGCAGAGAAAGGGAAAGCAAGGCAGCACGAGGAAAACTAAAACAGTGTCAAAGAGGGAAGGCAAAGTAAAGCAAAACCAAACAAAGCACGGCCAGAAAAGCAGAGCAAGGCAAAGGAAAGCGAAGCAAAGTAGCACGAGGAAAAGCAAAGCATTGCCAGGAAAGACAAAGCAAACGAATCAAAGCAAAGCAATCTGAGGCAAAGCAAAGCAAAGCAGGGGCAGGAACAGCAGAGGAAAGGAGAGAAGGAAAACCAAAAGTGTGCCCGGAAGAGCAGAGCAAAGCAAAGCAGAGCAAGGAAAAAGAAAGAGAAGCGAAGCAAATGTAAGGAGCTGGCGGCCAGCCCTCCTGCCGGTTCCCAGTGTCTGCGGGGCAAAGACCGCAGGGCCCTCATGCCGGGTAGAGCTGGCGGCCAGACTCGGACGGTGGCTGTACCCTGCTCGCCCGCTCCCCGGCCTCCCTGAACCCTCATAGTCCGCCGTGACAGCGGGCGAGAACCATGTCTTGCTTTACCTGGTTTTATTTATTTATTTTTTTCCCCCCCCTGCATTTATTTATTTATTTATTTATTCTTGCCTTCCATCCACTGTAGTTGTGGGAATCATGTATTTACTGATCGTCGTTCAAAACCTCACCCAACACCGTCCCCAGACGAATAGCAGTGGGGCCCGCCTAGCGGCAGGCCACACGGCTGGGGCCAGAGAACTGACCATGTCGGGTGGCCGGGCCTGCTGCCCCCACCCTCGAGTTGCGAGGGGACAGTGTCCGGGCTGCGGGGAGGCCCAGCTGTGTGTCTGAGGGTTTATGCGTTCCGAAATATACCGATAGCCTCATCGGCAAAATCGTCGGGACGGTCTGCAAAGGAAGCCTAGCGCAGCACAGGAGAGCAGAGAAATGAAGAGGAAAGCCGAGCAACGCAAAGCAAAGCAGTGCAAACTGGTACAAGGAAAGTCCCAGCAGTGCCAGGAAACGTAGAGCAGAGTAAAGAGAGCAGTTTGAGGCGAGGCAAAGCACAGCAGGGGTAGGAAAAGCAAAGCACAGCAGAGAAGGTAAAGCAAAGCCGTGGCAGGAAAACAAAGCGAAGCAAGACAAGGGAAAGCATGGCCTGAAAAAGCATGGTCAGGAAAGGCAACGCAGAGCAAGGCAAAGCAAAGCAGTGCAAACTCGTACAAGGAAAGTCCCAGCAGGGCCAGGAAACGTAGAGCAAAGTAAAGAATGCAGTTTGAGGCGAGGCAAAGCACAGCAGGGGTAGGAAAAGCAAAGCAGAGCAGAGAAAGTAAAACCTAGAGGTGCCAGGAATACGAAGCAAAGTAAGACAAAGGAAAGCGTGGCCTGAAAAAGCATGGCCAGGAAAGGCAAAGCAGAGCAAGGCAAAGCAAAGCAGTGCAAACTCGTACAAGGAAAGTCCCAGCAGGGCCAGGAAACGTAGAGCAAAGTAAAGAAAGCAGTTTGAGGCAAGGCAAAGCACAGCAGGGGTAGGAAAAGCAAAGCAGAGCAGAGAAGGTAAAACCAAGAGGTGCCAGGAATACAAAGCGAAGCAAGACAAAGGAAAGCATGGCCCGAAAATGCAGGGTCAGGAAAAGCAAAGCGCGGCCAGGAAAACCAAAGTAAAAAGGTCCAGAAATAAAACAAAGCAATGAAATGAATATATATCTAAAGTAAAAAAAAAAAAAAAAAAAAAAAAAAAAGGCAAAAAAAAAAAACAAGCAAAGCATGGCCAGGAAAAGCAAAGTAAAGCGTGTCCAGGAAAGGCAAAGCAGTGCAAGGCAGAGCAAAGCAAAGGAAAGTAGCACAAGGAAAAGCAAAGCAGTGCCAGGAAATGTAGAGCAAAAGAAAGAAAGCAGTTTGAGGAGGCAAGGCAAAGCACAGCAGGGGTAGGAAAAGCAGAGCAGAGCAGAGAAAGTAAAACCAAGAGGTGCCTGGAATAAAAAGCAAAGCAAAACAAAGGAAAGTGTGGCCGGAAAAAGCACGGCCAGGAAAGGCAACGCAGAGCAAGGCAAAGCAAAGCAGTGCAAACTCGTACAAGGAAAGTCCCAGCAGTGCCAGGAAACGTAGAGCAAAGTAAAGAAAGCAGTTTGAGGCGAGGCTAAGCACAGCAGGGGTAGGAAAAGCAAAGCAGAGCAGAGAAGGTAAAGCAAAGCCGTGGCAGGAATACAAAGCGAAGCAAAACAAAGGAAAGCATGGCCTGAAAAAGCATGGTCAGGAAAAGCAAAGCGCGGCCAGGAAAACCAAAGTAAAAAGGTCCAGAAATAAAACAAAGCAATGCAATGAATATATATCTAAAGTAAAAAAAAAAAAAAAAAAAAAAAAAAAAAAAAGGCAAAAAAAAAACCAAGCAAAGCAGGGCCAGGAAAAGCAAAGTAAAGCGTGTCCAGGAAAGGCAAAGCAGTGCAAGGCAGAGCAAAGCAAAGCGAAGTAGCACAAGGAAAAGCAAAGCAGTGCCAGGAAAGACAGAGCAAACAAAGCAAAGCAAAGCAATCTGAGGCAAAGCAAAGCAAAGCAGGGGCAAGAAAAGCAGAGGAAAGTAGAGAAGGAAAAGCAAAAGTGTGCCCGGAAGAGCAGAGCAAAGCAAAGCAGAGCAAGGAAAAACAAAGAGAAGCGAAGCAAATGTAAGGAGCTGGCGGCCAGGCCTCCTGCCGGTTCCCAGTGTCTGCGGGGCAAAGACCGCAGGGCCCTCATGCCGGGTAGAGCTGGCGGCCAGACTCGGACGGTGGCTGTACCCTGCTCGCCCGCTCCCCGGCCTCCCTGACACCTCATAGTCCGCCGTGACAGTGGGCAAGAACCATGTCTTGCTTTACCTGGTTTTATCTTTATTTATTTATTTATTTATTGATTGTTGCCTTCCATCCAATGTAGTTGTGGGAATCATGTAGTTACTGATCGTCGTTCAAAACCTCACCCAACACCGTCCCCAGACGAATAGCAGTGGGGACCGCCTAGCGGCAGGCCACACGGCTGGGGCCACAGAACTGACCATGTCGGGTGGCCGGGCCTGCTGCCCCCACCCTCGAGTTGCGAGGGGACAGTGTCCGGGCTGCGGGGAGGCCCAGCTGTGTGTCTGAGGGTTTATGCGTTCCGAAATATACCGATCGCCTCATCGGCAAAATCGTCGGGACGGTCTGCAAAGGAAGCCTAGCGCAGCACAGGAGAGCAGAGAAATGAAGAGGAAAGCCGAGCAAGGCAAAGCAAAGCAGTGCAAACTTGTACAAGGAAAGTCCCAGCAGGGCCAGGTAACGTAGAGCAAAGTAATAAAAGCAGTTTGAGGCAAGGCAAAGCACAGCAGGGGTAGGAAAAGCAAAGCAGAGCAGAGAAAGTAAAACCAAGAGGGGCCAGGAATACGAAGCAAAGCAAAACAAAGGAAAGTGTGGCCCGAAAAAGCATGGCCAGGAAAGGCAACGCAGAGCAAGGCAAAGCAAAGCAGTGCAAACTTGTACAAGGAAAGTCCCAGCAGGGCCAGGAAACGTAGAGCAAAGTAAAGAAAGCAGTTTGAGGCGAGACAAAGCACAACAGGGGTAGGAAAAGCAAAGCAGAGCAGAGAAAGTAAAGCAAAGTCGTGGCAGGAATACGAAGCAAAGCAAAACAAAGGAAAGCATGGCCTGAAAAAGCATGGCCAGGAAAAGCAAAGCGTGGCCAGGAAAACCAAAGCAAAAAGGTCCAAAAATAAAACAAAGCAATGCAATGAAAATGTATCTATACTAAAATAAAACAAACAAACAAACAAACAAACAAACAAAACAAAAAAACGCAAAAAAAAGACCAAGCAAAGCAGGGCCAGGAAAAGCAAAGAAAAGCGTGTCCAGGAAAGGCAAAGCGGTGCAAGGCAGAGCAGAGCAAAGGAAAGTAGCACAAGGAAAAGCAAAGCAGGGCCAGGAAATGTAGAGCAAAAGAAAGAAAGCAGTTTGAGGCGAGACAAAGCACAACAGGGGTAGGAAAAGAAAAGCAGAGCCGAGAAGGTAAAGCAAAGTCGTGGCAGGAATACGAAGCAAAGCAAAACAAAGGAAAGCATGGCCTGAAAAAGCACGGCCAGGAAAGGCAAAGCAGAGCAAGGCAAAGCAAAGCAGTGCAAACTCGTACAAGGAAAGTCCCAGCAGGGCCAGGAAAGGTAGAGCAAAGTAACGAAAGCAGTTGGAGGCAAGGCAAAGCAGAGCAGAGAAAGTAAAACCTAGAGGTGCCAGGAATACAAAGCGAAGCGAAGCAAGACAAAGGAAAGCGTGGCCTGAAAAAGCAAAAGAAAACATGGCCAGTGGAGGCAAAGCAGAGCAAGGCAAAGCAAAGCAGTGCAAACTCGTACAAGGAAAGTCCCAGCAGTGCCAGGAAACGTAGAGCGAAGTAAGGAAAGCAGTTTGAGGCGAGGCAAAGCACTGCAGGGGTAGGAAAAGCAAAGCAGAGCAGAGAAAGTAAAACCAAGAGGTGCCAGGAATACGAAGCAAAGCAAAACAAAGGAAAGCGTGGCCCGAAAAAGCATGGCCAGGAAAGGCAACGCAGAGCAAGGCAAAGCGAAGCAGTGCAAACTCGTACAAGGAAAGTCCCAGCAGTGCCAGGAAACGTAGAGCAAAGTAACGAAAGCAGTTTGAGGCGAGACAAAGCACAACAGGGGTAGGAAAAGCAAAGCAGAGCAGAGAAGGGAAAGCAAAGTCGTGGCAGGAATACGAAGCAAAGCAAAACAAAGGAAAGCATGGCCTGAAAAAGCATGGCCAGGAAAAGCAAAGCGTGGCCAGGAAAACCAAAGCAAAAAGGTCCAAAAATAAAACAAAGCAATGCAATGAAAATGTATCTATACTAAAATAAAACAAACAAACAAACAAACAAACAAACAAAACAAAAAAACGCAAAAAAAAGACCAAGCAAAGCAGGGCCAGGAAAAGCAAAGAAAAGCGTGTCCAGGAAAGGCAAAGCGGTGCAAGGCAGAGCAGAGCAAAGGAAAGTAGCACAAGGAAAAGCAAAGCAGGGCCAGGAAATGTAGAGCAAAAGAAAGAAAGCAGTTTGAGGCGAGACAAAGCACAACAGGGGTAGGAAAAGAAAAGCAGAGCCGAGAAGGTAAAGCAAAGTCGTGGCAGGAATACGAAGCAAAGCAAAACAAAGGAAAGCATGGCCTGAAAAAGCAGGGCCAGGAAAAGCAAAGCGCGGCCAGGAAAACCAAAGTAAAAAGGTCCAGAAATAAAACAAAGCAATGCAATGAATATATATCTAAAGTAAAAAAAAAAAAAAAAAAAAGCAAAAAAAAAAACCAAGCAAAGCAGGGCCAGGAAAAGCAAAGTAAAGCGTGTCCAGGAAAGGCAAAGCAGTGCAAGGCAGAGCAAAGCAAAGCGAAGTAGCACAAGGAAAAGCAAAGCAGTGCCAGGAAAGACAGAGCAAACAAAGCAAAGCAAAGCAATCTGAGGCAAAGCAAAGCAAAGCAGGGGCAAGAAAAGCAGAGCAAAGTAGAGAAGGAAAAGCAAAAGTGTGCCCGGAAGAGCAGAGCAGAGCAAAGCAGAGCAAGGAAAAACAAAGAGAAGCGAAGCAAATGTAAGGAGCTGGCGGCCAGCCCTCCTGCCGGTTCCCAGTGTCTGCGGGGCAAAGACCGCAGGGCCCTCATGCCGGGTAGAGCTGGCGGCCAGACTCGGACGGTGGCTGTACCCTGCTCGCCCGCTCCCCGGCCTCCCTGACACCTCATAGTCCGCCGTGACAGTGGGCAAGAACCATGTCTTGCTTTACCTGGTTTTATCTTTATTTATTTATTTATTTATTGATTGTTGCCTTCCATCCAATGTAGTTGTGGGAATCATGTAGTTACTGATCGTCGTTCAAAACCTCACCCAACACCGTCCCCAGACGAATAGCAGTGGGGACCGCCTAGCGGCAGGCCACACGGCTGGGGCCACAGAACTGACCATGTCGGGTGGCCGGGCCTGCTGCCCCCACCCTCGAGTTGCGAGGGGACAGTGTCCGGGCTGCGGGGAGGCCCAGCTGTGTGTCTGAGGGTTTATGCGTTCCGAAATATACCGATCGCCTCATCGGCAAAATCGTCGGGACGGTCTGCAAAGGAAGCCTAGCGCAGCACAGGAGAGCAGAGAAATGAAGAGGAAAGCCGAGCAAGGCAAAGCAAAGCAGTGCAAACTTGTACAAGGAAAGTCCCAGCAGGGCCAGGTAACGTAGAGCAAAGTAATAAAAGCAGTTTGAGGCAAGGCAAAGCACAGCAGGGGTAGGAAAAGCAAAGCAGAGCAGAGAAAGTAAAACCAAGAGGGGCCAGGAATACGAAGCAAAGCAAAACAAAGGAAAGTGTGGCCCGAAAAAGCATGGCCAGGAAAGGCAACGCAGAGCAAGGCAAAGCAAAGCAGTGCAAACTTGTACAAGGAAAGTCCCAGCAGGGCCAGGAAACGTAGAGCAAAGTAAAGAAAGCAGTTTGAGGCGAGACAAAGCACAACAGGGGTAGGAAAAGCAAAGCAGAGCAGAGAAAGTAAAGCAAAGTCGTGGCAGGAATACGAAGCAAAGCAAAACAAAGGAAAGCATGGCCTGAAAAAGCATGGCCAGGAAAAGCAAAGCGTGGCCAGGAAAACCAAAGCAAAAAGGTCCAAAAATAAAACAAAGCAATGCAATGAAAATGTATCTATACTAAAATAAAACAAACAAACAAACAAACAAACAAACAAAACAAAAAAACGCAAAAAAAAGACCAAGCAAAGCAGGGCCAGGAAAAGCAAAGAAAAGCGTGTCCAGGAAAGGCAAAGCGGTGCAAGGCAGAGCAGAGCAAAGGAAAGTAGCACAAGGAAAAGCAAAGCAGGGCCAGGAAATGTAGAGCAAAAGAAAGAAAGCAGTTTGAGGCGAGACAAAGCACAACAGGGGTAGGAAAAGAAAAGCAGAGCCGAGAAGGTAAAGCAAAGTCGTGGCAGGAATACGAAGCAAAGCAAAACAAAGGAAAGCATGGCCTGAAAAAGCAGGGCCAGGAAAAGCAAAGCGCGGCCAGGAAAACCAAAGTAAAAAGGTCCAGAAATAAAACAAAGCAATGCAATGAATATATATCTAAAGTAAAAAAAAAAAAAAAAAAAAGGCAAAAAAAAAAAAGCAAAGCAGGGCCAGGAAAAGCAAAGTAAAGCGTGTCCAGGAAAGGCAAAGCAGTGCAAGGCAGAGCAAAGCAAAGTGTAGTAGCACAAGGAAAAGGAAAGCAGTGCCAGGAAATGTAGAGCAAAAGGAAGAAAGCAGTTTGAGGAAGCAAGGCAAAGCACAGCAGGGGTAGGAAAAGCAAAGCAGAGCAGAGAAGGTAAAGCAAAGCCGTGGCAGGAATACAAAGCAAAGCAAGACAAAGGAAAGTGTGGCCTGAAAAAGCAAAAGAAAACATGGCCAGTGGAGGCAAAGCAGAGCAAGGCAAAGCAAAGCAAAGCGAAGTAGCACGAGGAAAAGCAAAGCATTGCCAGGAAAGACAGAGCAAACAAAGCAAAGAAAAGCAATCTGAGGCAAAGCAAAGCAAAGCAGGGGCAAGAACAGCAGAGGAAAGTAGAGAAGGAAAAGCAAAAGTGTGCCCGGAAGAGCAGAGCAGAGCAAAGCAGAGCAAGGAAAAACAAAGAGAAGCGAAGCAAATGTAAGGAGCTGGCGGCCAGCCCTCCTGCCGGTTCCCAGTGTCTGCGGGGCAAAGACCGCAGGGCCCTCATGCCGGGTAGAGCTGGCGGCCAGACTCGGACGGTGGCTGTACCCTGCTCGCCCGCTCCCCGGCCTCCCTGACACCTCATAGTCCGCCGTGACAGTGGGCAAGAACCATGTCTTGCTTTACCTGGTTTTATCTTTATTTATTTATTTATTGATTGATTGTTGCCTTCCATCCAATGTAGTTGTGGGAATCATGTAGTTACTGATCGTCGTTCAAAACCTCACCCAACACCGTCCCCAGACGAATAGCAGTGGGGACCGCCTAGCGGCAGGCCACACGGCTGGGGCCACAGAACTGACCATGTCGGGTGGCCGGGCCTGCTGCCCCCACCCTCGAGTTGCGAGGGGACAGTGTCCGGGCTGCGGGGAGGCCCAGCTGTGTGTCTGAGGGTTTATGCGTTCCGAAATATACCGATCGCCTCATCGGCAAAATCGTCGGGACGGTCTGCAAAGGAAGCCTAGCGCAGCACAGGAGAGCAGAGAAATGAAGAGGAAAGCCGAGCAAGGCAAAGCAAAGCAGTGCAAACTTGTACAAGGAAAGTCCCAGCAGGGCCAGGTAACGTAGAGCAAAGTAATAAAAGCAGTTTGAGGCAAGGCAAAGCACAGCAGGGGTAGGAAAAGCAAAGCAGAGCAGAGAAAGTAAAACCAAGAGGGGCCAGGAATACGAAGCAAAGCAAAACAAAGGAAAGTGTGGCCCGAAAAAGCATGGCCAGGAAAGGCAACGCAGAGCAAGGCAAAGCAAAGCAGTGCAAACTTGTACAAGGAAAGTCCCAGCAGGGCCAGGAAACGTAGAGCAAAGTAAAGAAAGCAGTTTGAGGCGAGACAAAGCACAACAGGGGTAGGAAAAGCAAAGCAGAGCAGAGAAAGTAAAGCAAAGTCGTGGCAGGAATACGAAGCAAAGCAAAACAAAGGAAAGCATGGCCTGAAAAAGCATGGCCAGGAAAAGCAAAGCGTGGCCAGGAAAACCAAAGCAAAAAGGTCCAAAAATAAAACAAAGCAATGCAATGAAAATGTATCTATACTAAAATAAAACAAACAAACAAACAAACAAACAAACAAAACAAAAAAACGCAAAAAAAAGACCAAGCAAAGCAGGGCCAGGAAAAGCAAAGAAAAGCGTGTCCAGGAAAGGCAAAGCGGTGCAAGGCAGAGCAGAGCAAAGGAAAGTAGCACAAGGAAAAGCAAAGCAGGGCCAGGAAATGTAGAGCAAAAGAAAGAAAGCAGTTTGAGGCGAGACAAAGCACAACAGGGGTAGGAAAAGAAAAGCAGAGCCGAGAAGGTAAAGCAAAGTCGTGGCAGGAATACGAAGCAAAGCAAAACAAAGGAAAGCATGGCCTGAAAAAGCAGGGCCAGGAAAAGCAAAGCGCGGCCAGGAAAACCAAAGTAAAAAGGTCCAGAAATAAAACAAAGCAATGCAATGAATATATATCTAAAGTAAAAAAAAAAAAAAAAAAAAGGCAAAAAAAAAAAAGCAAAGCAGGGCCAGGAAAAGCAAAGTAAAGCGTGTCCAGGAAAGGCAAAGCAGTGCAAGGCAGAGCAAAGCAAAGTGTAGTAGCACAAGGAAAAGGAAAGCAGTGCCAGGAAATGTAGAGCAAAAGGAAGAAAGCAGTTTGAGGAAGCAAGGCAAAGCACAGCAGGGGTAGGAAAAGCAAAGCAGAGCAGAGAAGGTAAAGCAAAGCCGTGGCAGGAATACAAAGCAAAGCAAGACAAAGGAAAGTGTGGCCTGAAAAAGCAAAAGAAAACATGGCCAGTGGAGGCAAAGCAGAGCAAGGCAAAGCAAAGCAAAGCGAAGTAGCACGAGGAAAAGCAAAGCATTGCCAGGAAAGACAGAGCAAACAAAGCAAAGAAAAGCAATCTGAGGCAAAGCAAAGCAAAGCAGGGGCAAGAACAGCAGAGGAAAGTAGAGAAGGAAAAGCAAAAGTGTGCCCGGAAGAGCAGAGCAGAGCAAAGCAGAGCAAGGAAAAACAAAGAGAAGCGAAGCAAATGTAAGGAGCTGGCGGCCAGCCCTCCTGCCGGTTCCCAGTGTCTGCGGGGCAAAGACCGCAGGGCCCTCATGCCGGGTAGAGCTGGCGGCCAGACTCGGACGGTGGCTGTACCCTGCTCGCCCGCTCCCCGGCCTCCCTGACACCTCATAGTCCGCCGTGACAGTGGGCAAGAACCATGTCTTGCTTTACCTGGTTTTATCTTTATTTATTTATTTATTGATTGATTGTTGCCTTCCATCCAATGTAGTTGTGGGAATCATGTAGTTACTGATCGTCGTTCAAAACCTCACCCAACACCGTCCCCAGACGAATAGCAGTGGGGACCGCCTAGCGGCAGGCCACACGGCTGGGGCCACAGAACTGACCATGTCGGGTGGCCGGGCCTGCTGCCCCCACCCTCGAGTTGCGAGGGGACAGTGTCCGGGCTGCGGGGAGGCCCAGCTGTGTGTCTGAGGGTTTATGCGTTCCGAAATATACCGATCGCCTCATCGGCAAAATCGTCGGGACGGTCTGCAAAGGAAGCCTAGCGCAGCACAGGAGAGCAGAGAAATGAAGAGGAAAGCCGAGCAAGGCAAAGCAAAGCAGTGCAAACTTGTACAAGGAAAGTCCCAGCAGGGCCAGGTAACGTAGAGCAAAGTAATAAAAGCAGTTTGAGGCAAGGCAAAGCACAGCAGGGGTAGGAAAAGCAAAGCAGAGCAGAGAAAGTAAAACCAAGAGGGGCCAGGAATACGAAGCAAAGCAAAACAAAGGAAAGTGTGGCCCGAAAAAGCATGGCCAGGAAAGGCAACGCAGAGCAAGGCAAAGCAAAGCAGTGCAAACTTGTACAAGGAAAGTCCCAGCAGGGCCAGGAAACGTAGAGCAAAGTAAAGAAAGCAGTTTGAGGCGAGACAAAGCACAACAGGGGTAGGAAAAGCAAAGCAGAGCAGAGAAAGTAAAGCAAAGTCGTGGCAGGAATACGAAGCAAAGCAAAACAAAGGAAAGCATGGCCTGAAAAAGCATGGCCAGGAAAAGCAAAGCGTGGCCAGGAAAACCAAAGCAAAAAGGTCCAAAAATAAAACAAAGCAATGCAATGAAAATGTATCTATACTAAAATAAAACAAACAAACAAACAAAGAAACAAACAAAACAAAAAAACGCAAAAAAAAGACCAAGCAAAGCAGGGCCAGGAAAAGCAAAGAAAAGCGTGTCCAGGAAAGGCAAAGCGGTGCAAGGCAGAGCAGAGCAAAGGAAAGTAGCACAAGGAAAAGCAAAGCAGGGCCAGGAAATGTAGAGCAAAAGAAAGAAAGCAGTTTGAGGCGAGACAAAGCACAACAGGGGTAGGAAAAGAAAAGCAGAGCCGAGAAGGTAAAGCAAAGTCGTGGCAGGAATACGAAGCAAAGCAAAACAAAGGAAAGCATGGCCTGAAAAAGCAGGGCCAGGAAAAGCAAAGCGCGGCCAGGAAAACCAAAGTAAAAAGGTCCAGAAATAAAACAAAGCAATGCAATGAATATATATCTAAAGTAAAAAAAAAAAAAAAAAAAAAGGCAAAAAAAAAAAGCAAAGCAGGGCCAGGAAAAGCAAAGTAAAGCGTGTCCAGGAAAGGCAAAGCAGTGCAAGGCAGAGCAAAGCAAAGTGTAGTAGCACAAGGAAAAGGAAAGCAGTGCCAGGAAATGTAGAGCAAAAGGAAGAAAGCAGTTTGAGGAAGCAAGGCAAAGCACAGCAGGGGTAGGAAAAGCAAAGCAGAGCAGAGAAGGTAAAGCAAAGCCGTGGCAGGAATACAAAGCAAAGCAAGACAAAGGAAAGTGTGGCCTGAAAAAGCAAAAGAAAACATGGCCAGTGGAGGCAAAGCAGAGCAAGGCAAAGCAAAGCAAAGCGAAGTAGCACGAGGAAAAGCAAAGCATTGCCAGGAAAGACAGAGCAAACAAAGCAAAGAAAAGCAATCTGAGGCAAAGCAAAGCAAAGCAGGGGCAAGAACAGCAGAGGAAAGTAGAGAAGGAAAAGCAAAAGTGTGCCCGGAAGAGCAGAGCAGAGCAAAGCAAAGCAGAGCAAGGAAAAACAAAGAGAAGCGAAGCAAATGTAAGGAGCTGGCGGCCAGCCCTCCTGCCGGTTCCCAGTGTCTGCGGGGCAAAGACCGCAGGGCCCTCATGCCGGGTAGAGCTGGCGGCCAGACTCGGATGGCTAAACAATATATAGGGGTGGCTGGCCGGGGTGGTGGGGCCGGCTGCTCGGGAATAGGCTGGGCATCGGTCAGCGGGTGGTGAGCAATTGCATTGTGCATCACTTGTTTTCTTACACATTATTATTGTTAATACTATTATCATTATCACTATTATTATTATTATTGTTATTATTATATTCCTTATATTATTATATTCCTGTCTTAATAAACTGTCTTTATCTCAACTCACCGGCTTCACTTTCCCGTTTCTCTCCCCCATCCCAGAGAGGGAGGGGGGAGGGTGAGCGAACGACTGTGTGGTGTTTAGCTGCCAGCCGGGTTAAACCACAACGTGGCTGTACCCTGCTCGCCCGCTCCCCGGCCTCCCTGACACCTCATAGTCCGCCGTGACAGCGGGCAAGAACCATGTCTTGCTTTACCTGGTTTTATCTTTATTTATTTATTTATTTATTTATTGATTGTTGCCTTCCATCCAATGTAGTTGTGGGAATCATGTAGTTACTGATCGTCGTTCAAAACCTCACCCAACGCCGTCCCCAGACGAATAGCAGTGGGGACCGCCTAGCGGCAGGCCACACGGCTGGGGCCACAGAACTGACCATGTCGGGTGGCCGGGCCTGCTGCCCCCACCCTCGAGTTGCGAGGGGACAGTGTCCGGGCTGCGGGGAGGCCCAGCTGTGTGTCTGAGGGTTTATGCGTTCCGAAATATACCGATCGCCTCATCGGCAAAATCGTCGGGACGGTCTGCAAAGGAAGCCTAGCGCAGCACAGGAGAGCAGAGAAATGAAGAGGAAAGCCGAGCAAGGCAAAGCAAAGCCCTGCTAGGGAAAAGAATGCGGCATAATGAAAAGAAATGACAAGCAGGGCCAGGCAAAGCAAAGCGCGGCCAGGAAAACCAAAGCCAAAAGGTCCAAAAATAAAACAAAGCAATAAAATGAATATGTATCTATATTAACAAAAAAAAAAAAAAAAGAAGAAGAAGAAAAAAAGAAACAACAACAACAACAAAAAAAAAGCAAAGCAATCTGAGGCAAAGCAATCTGAGGCAAAGGAAAGCAAAGCAGGGGCGAGAACAGCAGAGGAACGCAGAGAAGGAAAAGCAAAACTGTGCCCGGAAGAGCAGAGCAAAGCAAAGCAAAGCAAGGAGAAACAAAGAGAAGCGAAGCAAATGCAAGGAGCTGGCGGCCAGCCCTCCTGCCGGTTCCCGGCGTCTGCGGGGCAAAGACCGCAGGGCCCTCATGCCGGGTACGGTCGGCAGTGCAAAGGGAAGAAATGCGAGACGAAGGAAAGCCTCGGAAGGAAAAGAAAGCCTTATCAGGAAAAGCAGAGTCAAGCAGGGTCAGGAAAAGCAACGCGTAGCAGTGGCAGGAGAAGCATATCGAAGCAAAACAGTGCTGTGAAAACGAAACGTGTAGTTGCTTAGCGTGGTGCAAAGTCGCTCCCCCCCAGCCCAACCCGCCCCAGGCGAATAGGGGCCGGTAGCCGGGCTACGGGGAGGCGGGTGTTCGAGAAGGCGAGCTCGCGGCCGCGGCCCCCGGTTGCCTCGGGCCGCCCGTCGCTCTGACGTCAGAGGCAAACGCCTGGCCGAGAACGGCGTCCGGGTCTACCCGGAAGCCGAAGGACGCATGCGCGCGCATGTCCAAAGGCGTCCGTCGGTCGGTCGGTCGGTCAAGCGATTCCCGAGTGGGTCCGCCCAGGCGAAAAGCACCGAAAAGTGCCGGAAAGGTGCGAAAAGGCCCGAAAAGGTCCGAAAAGGGCCGGAACGGCCTGTACGAAAAGCGAAGGAAGGCAGACCGACCGACGGCGTTCGGTCCCGGCCGGCGGGTCTGCCGGTGTCCTCCTGCGGTTGCCGGGTGTACCGCGTCCTCCTGTGGCCGCCTAGTCTCCCCGTGTCCTCCTGCGGCCGCCGGGTCTATGCGGTCGCCGTGTTTGCATAGCCCGTGGCGACCTGTAGGGGTCGCTGCAGCGGGGCCGGCCGCGAGAACGGCGTCGGGGTCTGCCCGGCACCGAGGGACGCGCGCGCGCACGTCCAAAGGCATCCGTCTGTCGGTCGGTCGCGCGGTTCCCGAGTGGGTCCGTCCACGCGAAAAGCACCGAATAGCGCCGGAAAGGGCCGAAAAGGTCCGAAAAGGTCCGAAAAGGGCCGGAACGGCCCGTACGAAAAGCGAAGGAAGGCAGACCGACCGACGGCGTTCGGTCCCGGCCGGCGGGTCTGCCGGTGTCCTCCTGCGGTCGCCGGGTGTGCCGCGTCCTCCCGTGGCCGCCTAGTCTCCCCGTGTTCTCCTGCGGCCGCCAGGTCTACCGGGCCCCCCCGCGCCCCCTCGCGGCCGCCTGACGTACCCGTGTCCTCCCGCGGCCGCCAGGTCTACCCGGCCGCGGTCGCCATGTTTGCGTAGCCCGTGGCGACCTGTAGGGGTCGCTGCAGCGGGGCCGGCCGCGAGAACGGCGTCGGGGTCTGCCCGGCACCGACGGGCGCGCGCGCGCGCGCGCGCGCGTCCGAAGGCATCCGTCTGTCGGTCGGTCGCGCGGTTCCCGAGTGGGTCCGTCCACGCGAAAAGCATCGAAAAGCGCCGGAAAGGTCCGAAAAGGCCCGAAAAGTTCCGAAAAGGGCCGGAACGGCCCGTGCGAAAAGCGAAGGAAGGCAGACCGACGGCGTTCGGTCCCGGCCGGCGGGTCTCCCCGTGTCCTCCCGCGGTCGGGAGGTGTACCGTGTCCCCCTGTGGCCGCCTGGTCTACCCGTGTCCTACCGAGGGCGCCCCGTCTGCCCGCCTGGAGGAGGTCGCTGACGGTCGGGCTGTGGGAACGGCGGCCACGTCTACCCTGACTCGGACGGGACTTGGCGGCGTGCCGTGGGGCTAGCGGTAGATGAGTAGGTCGTGCGACGGCTCGGAAGGTGTCGTAGGCGTCGCTGTTTCTTTCTGCCTCCAGTTACGTCGAGGTAAAAGTCGGTTGCTCTCGGGTGCCTCGCTGCGGGACTCTTGAAAAGGTCTTGGAGCTTTTCGGGGGCGGTGACTTTTGTGTCCGTCTATAGGAGAGAGCGGGGACTCTGCTCCTGAAGCGGTGCTGAGCGAGCACTTGCGGCTGGGGGAGCCGGCGCACGAAAAGGGGTCGCGCGGCGTCGGTGGCGGCGTGGGCTCGGGGGTCGGTTCTGTCGACTGGTCAACCTTAGCTGCCTGCCGACTCCCTCCCGCCCCCCCCCTCGCCCCGCCGGGCAGCGAGAAGCGGTCTCGCGCGCGCGAGTCGCTGGGAAAAGAAAGAGCTGTGGAGAAAAGCGGCGGGAAGCCGGCGGGTGGTCCGCCGGCGCCCGAACGCTGAGCGTCCGGGGGCGTCCCCGGCGGCTTTCACCGGTCCCGGAGGCTCGGAAGGCGAAGGGGGGACCGGGCGGCGCGGATTGGCACGGCCGAGGCGGCGGCGCCTCCGCTTGCCGACGATGCACCTCACCTCACCCGCACGCAGCGCCCGCCGAGGCGTTCCCCGGGCACGTCGGAGAGGCTCCCCGGCGGGTCGGCTCTTGCCAGGGCCGATGTTCGGGTCGGCGCGAGCACCTCTCGCGGACGTTGCTCCCGCACACCCGCCCGCACGCGACGCTGTTGGCTGTTTTTCTTGCGATCGATGAGGCCGTTCGGGTCGCGTCGGAGAGGGCCCCCGGCGGGCCGGCTCTTCCGCGCTCCCCTGTCCCGGGGGAGCCGCGGCGGCGTCCGGTGTTCGGGCACGGGCGGCCTCCTCTCAGGCTCGCTTCCCGTCGCAGGTGAGGCGCTGCCTCGCTCGGGGCGAGAGCGGCGGCGGCGGCGTTTAGGGCGCGTGCCCCGCTCGCTCGCGGGCCGTCGTTCTCGGCGCCGAACGAAGGGGCTTTTCCGGCCGAAGCCGGCTGTGTGACGGCCGAGCGGCCCCGCGAGCCGCAGGGGTC